>NC_044053.1:1147521-1340021 GCF_902167405.1 Gadus morhua
ACCAGGAGATTCTGGAGGAGGTGGAGACACCAGACACCAGGAGGTTCTGGAGGAGGTGGAGATACCAGACACCAGGAGGTTCTGGAGGAGGTGGAGACAGCAGGAGATTCTGGAGGAGGTGGAGACAGCAGGAGTTTCTGGAGGAGGTGGAGACACCAGGAGGTTCTGGAGGAGGTGGAGACACCAGGAGATTCTGGAGGAGGTGGAGACACCAGACACCAGGAGGTTCTGGAGGAGGTGGAGATACCAGACACCAGGAGTGTCTGGAGGAGGTGGAGACACCAGGAGGTTCTGGAGGAGGTGGAGACACCAGGAGATTCTGGAGGAGGTGGAGACACCAGACACCAGGAGGTTCTGGAGGAGGTGGAGACAGCAGGAGGTTCTGGAGGAGGTGGAGACAGCAGGAGGTTCTGGAGGAGGTGGAGACACCAGGAGGTTCTGGAGGAGGTGGAGGCACCAGGAGGTTCTGGAGGAGGTGGAGACACCAGGAGGTTCTGGAGGAGGTGGAGACACAAGACACCAGGAGGTTCTGGAGGAGGTGGAGATACCAGACACCAGGAGGTTCTGGAGGAGGTGGAGACAGCAGGCGGTTCTGGAGGAGGTGGAGACACCAGGAGGTTCTGGAGGAGGTGGAGACACCAGGAGGTTCTGGAGGAGGTGGAGACACAAGACACCAGGAGGTTCTGGAGGAGGTGGAGACACCAGGAGGTTCTGGAGGAGGTGGAGACACCAGACACCAGGAGGTTCTGGAGGAGGTGGAGACCCCAGGAGGTTCTGGAGGAGGTGGAGACAGCAGGAGGTTCTGGAGGAGGTGGAGACACCAGGAGGTTCTGGAGGAGGTGGAGACACAAGACACCAGGAGGTTCTGGAGGAGGTGGAGACACCAGGAGGTTCTGGAGGAGGTGGAGACACCAGACACCAGGAGGTTCTGGAGGAGGTGGAGACACCAGGAGGTTCTGGAGGAGGTGGAGACACCAGGAGGTTCTGGAGGAGGTGGAGACACCAGGAGGTTCTGGAGGAGGTGGAGACAGCAGGAGGTTCTGGAGGAGGTGGAGACACCAGGAGGTTCTGGAGGAGGTGTAGACAGCAGGAGGTTCTGGAGGAGGTTTAAATCAACTTGATGTTCATCTTCCTCAGACACTTTGAAGATAAATGGTATCAAATGATAAATGTATTCCTATGAGGGAGAGTGTGAGTGCGCTAATGAAGGGTGAGGGACAGGATGAGGGCTCTTGTAAGAGGGTTAGGTCTCTTATGAAAAAATGAGGGGGAGGGGGAGGGCTCTAGTGAGAGGTTGAGGGTCGGGCAGGCTCATGGTGGTCTTCAGAGACGGTTAGGAATAAAAGAAAAAGAGAAACAGAGGAGGAGGAGGAGGAAGAAGAGGAGGAGGAGGAGGAGGAGGAGGCAGATATTATCTCAACAGCTTCCCTCACTGCCCGCGGCAACACAGTTAGTTCCCTTATCCTTTTCTCTCAATCATCACTCTGGTATCCCCAAACTGTCTCACTTTTATTCATCACTCGCTCATCATGAAGACCCTTTGAGTGACTAGGTGGCTTGTGAGATGAAGTCCATAATAACATGCGTTGGGGATCCACATCATCCTTGGGCTTGAGGTTCAAATCACACCTGCGTTCCACCTCCGCCCCGTGGTGGAACTTTACCGTCGGTAGAAAACAAGAAAGCCCAAAATATCATCAGAGAGAGGAGCAGGAGGGGAGCGGGACCGGGTACAGTACCCTGGGCTCTGGATGAATAATAAACATCCACCACACCTCCCCCAAGGGAGAGCTGTGTGAGGGGGGGGCTGGGGTTGGTAAGAGGGGAGGAGGGGGAGAAGGGGGAGACGTGAGAGAGGGAGGGTGGGAGAGTGTGTGAGGGAAGCAGGGTGAAAGGGAGAGAGGTGAGGAGGTGAGGGGAAAAAGAGCAGTGACCAGTAAATGACCCTAACCCGAACCAGTACAGGACCCTAACCAGTACAGGACCCTAGCCCTAACCAGTACGGGCCCCTAACCAGTACAGGACCCTGACCCTAACCAGTACAGGACCCTAGCCCTAACCAGTACGGGACCCTAACCAGTACAGGACCCTAACCCTAACCAGTACAGGACCCTAGCCCTAACCAGTACGGGACCCTAACCAGTACAGGACCCTAACCCTAACCAGTACAGGACCCTGACCCTAACCAGTACAGGACCCTAGCCCTAACCAGTACGGGCCCCTAACCAGTACAGGACCCTAGCCCTAACCAGTACAGGACCCTAGCCCTAACCAGTACGGGCCCCTAACCAGTACAGGACCCTAACCCTAACCAGTACAGGACCCTAACCCTAACCAGTACCGGACCCTAAACCTAACCAGTATGGGACCCTAACCAGTACAGGACCCTGACCCTAACCAGTACCGGACCCTAAACCTAACCAGTATGGGACCCTAACCAGTACAGGACCCTAAACCTAACCAGTATGGGACCCTAACCAGTGCAGGACCCTAGCCCTAACCAGTACAGGACCCTAACCAGTACAGGACCCTAGCCCTAACCAGTGCAGGACCCTAACCCTAACCAGTACAGGACCCTAAACCTAACCAGTATGGGACCCTAACCAATACAGGACCCCAACCCTAACCAGTACAGGACCCTAACCAGTACAGGACCCTAGCCCTAACCAGTGCAGGACCCTAACCCTAACCAGTACAGGACCCTAAACCTAACCAGTATGGGACCCTAACCAGTACAGGACCCTAAACCTAACCAGTATGGGACCCTAACCAATACAGGACCCTAGCCCTAACCAGTACGAGACCCTAACCAGTACAGGACCCTAGCCCTTTACTACCAGTACTGGCAGTAAATAGACATTCTTTCTATTATAAGTATACAGGTTAGGTCTCCTCTTATGTGATCTGCTTTTAATTCTAGCAGAAATTGAAGAGGTCACAATGTGAGGCGACAAACAGGCATCTGCGGATTTTGGTCAAAGTTGAACTAGGAACATTTTAATTTGCTTTGTCCTATCAATACATATTATTATAACTTTTACAGAGGAACAAGTATCGATTGCAATTATTATCATTGTAAAGATATTTATTTTGGTATTTTAAAGGAGAGATAATATGTTTTTTTCCCAACCAGTAAACATAGCATTGATTTCCAGAAAACATGTTTTTGAAGCTGTTTGCTAATAGCTTTTAGGAAAATAAATCTTGCCGACCGCTATTCCCCTCTGTTTCAGTCCCTTCAGAATGCGCTGTTTCTGGTGTCTGTAGTTTTAATGCAAATGAGCTGCTGCCCATTGAACAGTGAGCTGTCAGACTTAACCACAGCATGGAGAAGAAGGGATTGTTGCCTTTTGCAGACTCCTGGAGCTCTATATCTATATAATATGATTTAATAATAATAATGTTATATGGCTATTTATATAATATTATATCTAATATCACGGCCAAAAGCTATGTGCGCCTCGGATGATATTATGAATCATAAAGACTGCGTCTGACGTCTCTGGTACTTCCACAAAAAGTAAAGACTCGTAGTGGGGGATATCTCGGCCATGGTTGAGAGGTATTGGGGGAAAGGAACTTTGGCCTTGACTTTCTGAAGTCCGTAAACCGCGACATGGCGGAGAAAGGGATTGCACTCTGTCGGACTGCCGCCGAGCTCCCCGCGCCGGAGCTGCCGGACTACCACCGAGCTCACCCCGCCAGACTTGCCAACTTCGGCGGCAGTTCAGCTCCCGGAGTACACCTGCCGGAGCTGCCGGAAAGCTTCGGCAGCAGTTCAGCTCCCGGTGTATGCCGCCGGCAGTCCGGCGGGGGTAGCTCGGCGGCGGTCCGGCAGCTCAGCTCTGGGAGTACAATCCCTTGCTCCTCCATGCTCCCCCTCCAGACTGCTTCGGCGGCAGCCCCGGCAGCTCCGGCGGGGGGAGCTCGGCGGCAGTCCGGCAGGGAAAGGGATTGTGCTCCCGGAGCTGAGCTGCCGGGCTGCCGCAGAGTTCCCCCCAGCGGAGCTGCTCATCAGCTGGACCACAAATTCTTAGCTATGCTCTGATTTGAAGGGAGTGGGGCAGTGGAAGGTAATACTCAAATGTGCCCCCTTCCTACGTAGGAGGGGGCGCCAAAACTGACTCGTTTGATAACCGTAGGCAGGGTACTTTCAGAAATGCATATCTCGCTGAAAAAATCATGTTCAGACTTTTTTCAAAGTTTGTATGCGTGTGGGAGCACCAGAGACCCAAAACAACACCCCAAATCCCAGGAAAAGTGTTGTTTGCATAATAATTGTTTGCATCCCCTTCAGGTGTAAACAGAAATAGTAGTATTAGCCTAGTAGCAGGAGTGTTAGAAGCATTAGGATCATTATCAGGAGCCGTCCATCAGCAGTACAGTTGGTGTAGCAGCATTCCCGGGAGCAGTAGATACTAGGACGACTATAGACCCAGGGTTCAGTATGTGCCCTGAAGTCCCGGAACCTCTCGGTATGACGGCTCGCTGAACAAAGTCCATCAGGCCTTCTCCAGATGCTAGTGCTAGCAGCATCTTCCCAATGTTCTCTGAAAGTTTACAAAATTATTACGCCGAATTTAAAATGCATACATCTCCTCTATCTCTCCTTCTTATGCGAGTGGAGAAGGCATGAGTCAAATCAGCACTTTCTGAGTTAGCCAACATTAGTACTGATTGCTGCAATCATGACGCACATTTGTTAATGGATAAATAGAAACTCTCTGGCCAATGATATTTATAGATTTATGGTTATTGTGCTTGGTTTTTATGTTCACTTGACTTTATTCTGGTCATTAATACAAAGGATTAGTCCGGATGTTTAAGGGCCTAGGTGAGATGCTGACATTGTCTATGTCCAGATTTATATCAGCCAACATTTTTATTGTCCCTCCTTATCTCGTGGTAAAGACTCGTTACAAAATCAGGCAGCAGACTTAGAGGGCCATGATTTTCCATGACATTCCATGATATTCCAGACAAGTTCTGTCCCACCCAGCACAGACAATCTGCCCTGGCTAGGTGGTTTCTCCAATAGGGGCAACACTATTATATAATACGATTATACAATATAGAACTCATATCTGTGTATATATATAAATGATATCTGTCTCTATGTATGAGGAGACCGATACCCTTTATATTTATACAGATTTATAGCTAGCGGTGGGGATGTTAGAGTTCTCCTTATGGTATATATTACACCTTATCTTATTGCATTAGAATGCCTTATATTGTTGTTTTATATTGTATACATGTTTACCTTATTTAGTTATTAATTTCTTTTTTCGTGTGCATTTGAAGCAGTGCGTAAAACGGCTATATAACGTATATATATACGATATAAATATATTTATATAATATTTAACTACCTGCTGACGTTAGTTCTAGACTAAACCTCATCCTAACCTGCTGAATCTTCCTCCCCAAGCCTAACCCTGGCGTTAGGTCTAGACTAAACCTCATCCTACTACCTGCTGAATCTTCCTCCCTAAGCCTAACCCTGGCGTTAGTTCTAGACTAAACCTCATCCTAACCTGCTGAATCTATCTCCCTAAGCCTAACCCTGGCGTTAGCTCTAGACTAAACCTCATCCTACTACCTGCTGAATCTTCCTCCCTAAGCCTAACCCTGGTCCCCGGTGTATCTCGGTCTCCCCGGGTTACGGGCTGTCACCGACTCAACAAGGCTTCTTTCTCCAAACACCAGTTATCCTCTGAGACTGTATCTCATCTCCATATCCACCATATACATCACACAACAGTTATCCTCTGTATCTCATATCCATCCCCAGGTTCCACTCGTGTCGGCAAACCAACAGCTCCAGTGTTTGTCAGTTTATTCTGGGTGCTAATGTGAGTTAATCAAGGCGAGCAGCATTAATTGTTCCTGATATGCTATTCACTCATAAGGGAAGTCATTTCCTCTTTGATTGCTAACTGCCTCGGCATCTGATTAGCTTCTCACTTTGCATTCAATCACTTGAAAGGGTTCTCCGAGTGGCGGGCGTGTTTACCGTCCTCCAGGCGAGCCCCTTCAGGTCCTCACCCTCCGCAAGGTGTGTGACTGACAGCTCACAGCAACAACAAGAACGCTTTAATCTGTAGAACTTGTTAAAGTAGATTTAGTATTCTGTGCCTGGTTGTTATACCGTTATTCAGGTAGCTTCAGGGATCTCAATGATCCCGTTGAGCAGGCTTTAGTAGTTCACCGTCCAGCTGATCTGAAGGGTTGTTGTGGGTGAGGAAGAGGATGGTGTTTAGAGGTCAGGGGTCATCAGGGAGGAGGGGGGGTCATATCCACAGTCAGAGTGAATAACCTCCTATTGATATCTGACCACGGATAAATAATACAGCAGAGCGAGTTCATGAATGAAATCGACCGCTCCTCGGATCAATACTTCTCCCAGCATGCACCTTGATCTGGGAGTGCAGGTGAGGTCATTGGGAGTCAGAGCACGTGGCCATCGGCGTGGAGCGAGAGCCTCCGAGGATCAGGAGGGGAAACGGTGAGCTGAGCTCTCCGGCGGTAACTCCTCTTGAAGCCAATGTCACCGCCGCCGCAGCTACCGCGCATGCTAATGTTTGGATGCTAATGTTTGTATGCTAAACAGCGGCTCTTTGAAGAAACCTCCAGACAAATGCATCCACCACTGTTTGTTTCACTGCCGCTTTTCTTCTAATGAAACAGAGTCGGTGTGGGGGGGGGGGGGGAGGTCGGGGGCTCTCTCCGTGACAGACAGCATCACAGCGGGCCGTGGATGAAGCTACTCGCTTGGAGGCCCAGATCCTCCTCCTGCCTCTAAAGTAAACAGCATTCCAGCGACCGATCTGAGGCCCACCACTCCTCTCCCAGGGCGTAGCCCCCACCGATCTGAGGCCCACCACTCCTCTCCCAGGGCGTAGCCCCCACCGATCTGAGGCCCACCACTCCTCTCCCAGGGCGTAGCCCCCACCGATCTGAGGCCCACCACTCCTCTCCCAGGGCGTAGCCCCCACCGATCTGAGGCCCACCACTCCTCTCCCAGGGCGTAGCCCCCACCGATCTGAGGCCCACCACTCCTCTCCCAGGGCGTAGCCCCCACCGATCTGAGGCCCACCACTCCTCTCCCAGGGCGTAGCCCCCTTCGATCTGAGGCCCACCACTCCTCTCCCAGGGCGTAGCCCCCTGGGAGAGGAGTGGTGGAGGGTTAGGCGGCCATGTTGGTCCAGGACGGGGGGGTACCCCCTCCTCTATAAATGACCACAGGTCAGGACCTCAGTACCATCTCAACCTACAGTCTGTAGTTGTGTCAGTGTGTCTGTCTGTAGGAGGGTGGACCACAGACCACAGACATGTGATTCATCACCTACAGGAGCCCCTAGACCAGGGGTCGGCAGCTCAGTTTGGCCTCGGCCCATTATTTTTTTTCAGCCAGCAGGCGGCGGGCCAGAACATCATCAAACTTGATTTGTGATTATTGCATTAAAAAATAAAAATAAGTTATTTCATGTAAGTAGCCGAGTGTAGCCGAGTGGGGGACATCCCGCTGGTGTTCGAATGACTTTAATTGCTGATCTCGTCCCCTAATAACTCTTACTCTTAACCCTAAATATGATGATGAAGTGAAAAGGTTATGCAGTTGTCAGCCTGGTTCTCCAGCGGAGTCTGCCAGGTGTCCGTAGAAAGAGTCTCATAATGCAAAGGCCACGCGTAAAGCTGCTCCTCCTCTCCTGTCGACATGTTTGGGGGGGGGGGGGGTGAGGCAAGGGCGATTCTAGGTAGTGTGGGGGCCCTAGGCAGAGGATTGTTGACGGGGGGGGGGGGGGGGGGGGGGGGGGGAGTGTATGGAGCGATTGTTGACGGGGGGGGGGGGTTTCTGGAGCGATTTATTTATTTATTTATTTTGGCTCTAGGGGGCCCCCCCCGTGGCCCGGGGCCCCCAAACAATTGCGGGGCCCCAGGCAGTTGCCTGGTATGCCTAATGGGATGCGGCGCCTCTGGGGTGAGGGTTTGGGTAGAGATGTTGCTGCACTGTTTCCACAGAGACAACGCAGCGATATCATCATGAGCAGTTCTAACTGGAGGGAAAGTGAAATCCGCGAGCTGCTGATCATGTGAGAGAAGGTGATGCAGTCGTATTAAACAAAGACGTTGAAAGATGGTGCGATCTACGAGAGAGACGCAGAGGAGCTTTCCTTACGAGGCATTTGTCCGGATAAAAAACAAGTGGTCAGCAAAATAAAGAATATGTTGGCGTTTTTGCACTAGCAAATAGTTAATCGCGTTTGTAGCCTACACTCAGACGTGAACTCATTCTTGCATGCGGGTGTCTGCAATCATAAAAAAATAAAGACATTCGGGAATATGCAAATTATTCTAAAGAGGTCTAGACTCTGTGCGCAGCCCCGCCTTCTCCAGTGAACCAAGAAAGCCCGCGGCGTGATGAACGGGGGATTTTACCCCCCGGTTTTACACAGAAAACTTGAGATAAGACGGTGAAATTGCCGGGCGTGCCAAGCTTCGACCGAACCGGCTTGGCAGTGTAGAAAGGCGTCATGCTGGAGAGAGGGCAGCAGTGCGAACCTAAAAAAAGCAGCCAACCAACACTTCACGCAACACAACACAAACACACCATGGCGGGTGCTGACTGACTGCACACGCACACACACACCGAACACACACACACCATGGCGGGTGCTGATTGACTGAGCACCCACACACACACACACGCACATATACACACACCATGGCGGGTGCTGACTGACTGCGCACACACACAAACCTCCTTTCCTAGCCTACTCACCGTTAGAAGAGCTGAAGGCGAAGTAGCCTCATCAGAGACTCTACTTGCGTTAAACATCAATGTCTCAAAGCTTGGCGTCTTAAATCTTTTGTGGTCTTTTGTCAACAGCTCCTGCCTTTCTCTGCGTGCAGTATCACACAAAAATACTTAATGTTGGGTCGCCATGGTTGTTGTATATAGGCCACTGGGAACTGACAGGTCCCTCTCATCACACATTCTCTTTGAGGCTCAACTGCTCCAAGCGACACGCCGCTGTTTGAATCGAGTCCAGGAGGCTGGAGGCTACAGGAGACTGGAGGCTACAGGAGGCTGGAGGCTACAGGAGGCTACAGGAGGCTGCAGGAGGCTGGAGGCTACAGGAGGCTGGAGGCTACAGGAGGCTGGAAGCTACAGGAGGCTACAGGAGGCTGCAGGCTACAGGAAGCAACAGGAGGCTACAGGAGAATGGAGGCTACAGGAGGCTCGAGGCTACAGGAGGCTACAGCAGGCTACAGGAGGCTGGAGACTACAGGAAGCTACAGGAGGCTACAGGAGGCTGGAGGCTACAGGAAGCTACAGGAGGCTGGAGGCTACAGGAGGCTGGAGGCTACATGAGGCTACAGGAGGCTGGAGGCTACAGGAGGCTTCAGGAGGCTACATGAGGCTACAGGAGGCTACTGGATGCTACTGGAGGCTACAGGAGGATGGAGGCTACAGGAGGTTGGAGGCTACTGGAGGCTACAGGAGGTTGGAGACTACTGGAGGCTAGAGGAGGCTGGAGGCTACAGGAGGCTAAAGGAGGCTTGAGGCTCCAGGAGGCTCCAGGAGGCTGGAGGCTACAGGAGGGTGGAGGGTAGAGGAGGCTGGAGGGTAGAGGAGGCTGGAGGCTACAGGAACCTGGAGGCTGCAGGAGGCTACAGTAGGCATGAGGCTTGAGGCTACAGGAGGCTGGAGGCTACAGGAGGCTTGAGGCTACAGGAGGCTGGAAGCTACAGGAGGCTTGAGGCTACAGGAGGCTACAGGAGGCTGGAGGCTACAGGAGGCTAGAGGTTACAGGAGGCTGGAGGCTACAGGAGGCTGGAGGCTACAGGAGGCTGGAGGCTACAGGAGGCTTGAGGCTACAGGAGGCTGGAGGCTACAGGAGGCTCGAGGCTACAGGAGGCTGGAGGCTACAGGAGGCTACAGGAGGCTGGAGGCTACAGGAGGCTGGAGGCTACAGGAGGCTGGAGGCTACAGCAGCAGCGCAGCAGAGGTCTTGGGGGTGTGATCCTTTTTATTGTCGCTGTGTAGGAAAGGTTGTGATTGGTCCTCTGTCACTCTCCAAGGGGCCGTGATTGGTCCTCAGGGCTGTTGACTATAATCTGAGCCTTTCTTCACTGGCGGCCAGGATGGGTTCTAGTCCTCTGAAAGGTCTGCCCCTGTAGATCTGTGTTCTGTAGTCGTGTATCTTTATGAGGATGCTTCCATAAGGGAACCGGTTCGATTTGACGGCTGGCTGAACACACGTGACTCCAGATCCCTCAGCAGCCCATAGCGAGCTGAACTGCCCTGAGGAGCCTGGACTCAGTGTCCCGCTACGCTCCAGAGAACCAGTTCTTACTGGAGGAGGAACAGGATCCTAATGGTGGTCTTCATCTCATGAACCAGTTCTTACTGGAGGAGGAACAGGATCCTAATAGTGGTCTTCTTCACATGAACCCGTACTTACTGGAGGAGGGACAGGATCCTAATGGTGGTCTTCATCTCATGAACCAGTTCTTACTGGAGGAGGAACAGGATCCTAATAGTGTTCTTCTTCTCATGAACCAGTACTTACCAGGAGGAGGGTCCTAATAGTGCTCTTCTCCTCTTGAACCAGTTCTTACTGGGAGAAGGGTCCTAACAGATGAACTAGTTCTTACTGGGAGAAGGGTCCTAACAGATGAAACAGTTCTTACTGGGAGGAGGGTCCTAACAGATGAACCAGTTCTTACTGGGAGGAGGGTCCTAACAGATGAACCAGTTCTTACTGGGAGAAGGGTCCTAACAGATGAAACAGTTCTTAGGAGGGTCCTAACAGATGAACAAGTTCTAGCTGGGAGGGGGGTCCTAAAAAATGAACCAGTTCTTACTGGGAGGAGGGTCCTAACAGATGAACCAGTTCTTACTGGGAGGAGGGTCCTAAAAGATGAATCAGTTCTTACTGGGAGGAGGGTCCTAACAGATGAACCAGTTCTTACTGGGAGGAGGGTCCTAACAGATGAACCAGTTCTAGCTGGGAGGAGGGTCCTAAAAGATGAACCAGTTCTTACTGGGAGGAGGGTCCTAACAGATGAACCAGTTCTAGCTGGGAGGAGGGTCCTAACAGATGAACCAGTTCTTACTGGGAGGAGGGTCCTAACAGATGAACCAGTTCTAGCTGGGTAACTCTCTCCTTGATGCTGGCTCTGGTCAAAGTCTCCTGTGTTTAACGTCTCGTTGTTCTGCTGTAAGCAGACCAGCGCATCAGATCCACCTGCGCTCTCGTGCTCTGACGTCACCTGACAGCCTGCTCCAGGGTTAGACATCACCTGTCAGGGCTCGGCCGCGTCTCCGAGAGGCAGTCCTCCAGCGTCGGCACTTCTGTCTCCTCTCAGCACCGAGACGTCAGCCAATTAAAACTCTGTATTGTGTTGTTCAGCAGATCTACCTGCGTTGTTGTTATTATTGAGCAGGGGGGGCTCGCCTCATTAGCTCCCCTGAGCACAGCCCGTTTGGGTTTTAATATCGTGAGGAGCTGGAAGTGTTTTTCTGTTTTACACGTAAAGCTGTTCATTATTCACATGAGCTACTTTGTGAATGTGAGCATGACACTACTGTCAGGTACCACAACATATACAAACCCACATGCGCGCATATACACACACCCATACACACACACATAGACACAAACCCACACATACACTACACGTACAGGATATTTAAATCTGCTCCTTAGCCTTAGCACTCAATCTCTATCTCCTTTTGTTACTGCCAAGCTGGTTCGGTCGCGGCTTGGCTGTGGGAAACCGAGGGGGTAATGCCGCCTTCAAATCTTACGTGGCGTAAGATTGGCGTACGCCTTCCCTTCTTCCGAAATAAGAGTGTCCAGGAAACACCCCTCAGAAGTTCTTAAGCTATGACATAAAACTGGACAACAGATCGTTCATAACTACAAGTATGGATGCCCGCAGGGACCTCTTGGCACTTCTTAGCTGAATCAGATGAATCAGTTATCAGGACTGCTTGCGATGGTTGAACATGAGCTAGACTTTATCAGGTGATGTTTATAATTGTAAGCTATAATGTATCTTAATGCAAATGTTAGAATGGGTGTTTAGTTTGCCTATTAGTGCTTGCTGCAGGTTCACTTTGTCTATCAATGAAACGGCGGCCATTGTTGTGACGGGTTCTCGAGGGACTCGGGTAGCTTCATGGTGTGTTCCTGAATCCTCGGACGCCAGCCTTCCGAGTTGCACTTTTGATGTATTTTCAGGTACCGGAGCATTTATAGCGTTTCCGTTCGTCTTTATGATTATGTGATTAAATTGGCTAGTCGTTGTTTATTGTTAGCTACATTAGCCACTTTAGCAAACCAGCCTGAAAACAACCAACACAACTTTACATTGAATTGCACGCACAGCAAGAGATTGGCAGGAATAAAGTAGCAATGTAATCAAGTTTGCCAGAGCATTTAAAATGACCAACGTGGTACAAATACAAAGAAAATAAATCTAATCACAGGCGCAGCCATTTTTGTTGAGAGCGTCATCACTGCTCTCGGTCTACCTCTCAGAATTCCCAGAGATGAAAAAAAAAGGGGGCGTGCCTCCAAGAAATACCGTAAGAAAGCTGGGAGATTTCCGACTTCTGCTCAGAAGGCTGGCGTCCGAGGATTCAGGAAGACATCATTACTTACGCACGAAACTCTGAGCAAAAACTCTGACCAAACAGAGTGTTCAAAGCACTTTCCTCTGAGTTTAAGTTTCGAACCTCCAAACCTCCCGGAACTCAGACTGTTTTGAAGGCGGCATAAAATCCCCCGTTCGTCATGGCGCGGGCTTTCTTGGTCTACTGGAGAAGGCGGGGCTACGCAGGGAGTCTAGACGTCTTTAGAATAATTTGCATACTCCTGACTGTTTAATTTTTTGATGAAGGATTTTTGGATTTTATGTTTTTTTTATGGATTTCACCGTCTCTCCAGTTAGAACTACTAATGTTGATATCGCTGCGTTTTCTCTGTTGTAGAGACAATGCAGCAACATCTCTTCCCAAGCCAATGAGTGTAGGGTCCAGGAGGGTAAATGGGATGCTAGCTCAAGCAGGCAATATACCTCAGGCAGTGTAAACGCGCGGACCATGCCGGGAAAAAGTGTGCATAAAACGGGCATATTTGGCAGTGTACAAACGTCTCTCTCTGTCTCTGTCTCTCTCTCTCTCTCTGTCTCTGTCTCTCTCTCTCTCTTTCACTCTCTCTCTCTCTCTCTCTCTCTCTCTCTCTCTCTCTCTCTCTCTCTCTCTCTCTCTCTCTCTCTCTCTCTCTCTCTCTGTTCGTCCTTGTCTCTCTCTCTCTCTCTCACACTCTCTCTCCTTCTCTCCCTCACACACTCTCTCTGTTCATATTAGTCTCTCTCACTCTCTCTCTCTCTCTCTCTCACTTTCTCTCTGTTCATCTGTCTCTCCTCTCCAACTCTCTCTCTTTCTCTCTATCTCTCTCTTCTCTGTTAATCTCTCTCTCTCCCACTCTTTCTCTCTCTCTCCCTCCCTCCCTCCCTCCCTCCCTCCCTCTCTCTCTCTCTCTCTCTCTCTCTCTCTCTCTCTCTCTCTCTCTCTCTCTCTCTCTCTCTCTCTCTCTCTCTCTCTCTCTCTCTCCTTCTCTCTCTCTCTCTCCCTCCCTCCCTCTCCCTCTCTCTCTCCCTCCCTCCCTCTCCCTCTCTCTCTCTCTCTCTCTCTCTCTCTCTCTCTCTCTCTCTCTCTCTCTCTCTCTCTCTCTCTCTCTCTCTCTCTCTCTCTCTCTCTCATTCTCTTTAACATATCCATGCAGATTGATGTTATTGAAACTGTGATGCATTTTATTTGTCTTTTATTTTCAATGACATCACTGAATGATTAAATCCATTCTTGTCTGCTTTCAGCTCTCCACAGAGTTCCTTTTATAGGGCTGCTCTGATTACTGTTATTATGACCTTGGCATCGTCCCCCAGACCTTGGCATCGTCCCCTGCGGTCCCCCCCCCGGGGGGCACGACCCCACGAGGGGGGGGGGGGGCTGTGTTCTGTGGGGGGTGATGGAGGGGCTCCGTCCATCATGGGGGGAGACCTCCACCCCCACCACCTCCCTCCCTTCCTCCTCTTCTTCCTTCTCCTCCTCCTTCTTCTTCCCTCCCTCCCTTCCTCAATTCCATCCTTCCTTCCTCTCTTTCTTTCTTCCTTCCTCCTCCCTCCCTACCTCCCTCCCTTCCTCCCTCCCTACCTTCCTCCCTTCCTCCCTCCCTCCCTACCTTCCACCATTCCTCCCTCCCTCCCTTCCTCCCTTCCTCCCTCCCTACCTTCCTCCCTTCCTCCCTCCCTCCATCCCATTTATTCATTTCTTCCTAGACGCGGTGAAATGTTTCAAGTTGCTTACTAATTTTGCTGTGTTTCTATCGTTTCATCTGGTAAATAAGACAGGACTAATTTGAACCATTAACTCCTAATCAGCTGAGTGTAATCAATTGTTTTGTCTGTCTGGGAGTAATTAGGTATTAATTAAGTATTGAAAGAAGGACTCAGAACTTGGCAGCATCTTCTCCCATCTCCCATCAAACCGACCACTGAAACCTTGATAAATGTTACGTGAAACCACCCAAACCAAACTGAACCTGAGTGAGCTGTCAAGACGAGCTGACGGGTTCCACAGAAACATCAGCCCTAATGAACCAATTTACCAAATGGCCGACCGCTCCGCTGGCTCTGGTCTCCATGGCAACCAGCTGTCTTTAATTAGTAAATCAAGTCAGTTGTGGCTGACCAGTGAGTAAACAGGGTTCAAGAAGCACCTGAGTTGCACATAGCGAAGGCTAGTTTGGTTAGCCTACACAGCAGGGATATATGTTGCGCTAGCAGTCTGCCTGGGGTACTTTACACACTGAGTAATAGATGCTTTTCCAAAAGTGACTAACAATAATCAGAAATGGCCGATATATCATTAGGTTTTTTTCAGCTGGTGGTCTGTGTTTAAAGGAGACATATTATGGTGTTTTCCCAACAAGTAAATATAGCATTTGAGTTCCAGAAAACATGTTCTTAAAGCTGTTTGTTGGAAATAAATAATATATATATCGTCTACCGCTATTCCCCTCTGTTTCAGTCCCTTCAGAATGCGCTGTTTCTTGTGCCTGTAGCATTGATGCAAATGAGCTGCCGCCCATTGACCAATGAGCTGTCAGACTGAACCACAGCCTCATCCTCATCCTCATCGTCATCCGCTTATCCGGGGTCGGGTCGCGGGGGGAGCAGCTCAAGCAGGGGGCCCCAGACTTCCCTTTCCCGGGCCACATTGACCAGCTCTGACGGGGGGATCCCGAGGCGTTCCCAGGCCAGTGTTGAGATATAATCTCTCCACCTAGTCCTGGGTCTTCCCCGAGGTCTCCTCCCCACTGGACGTGCCTGAAACACCTCCCAAGGAAGGCGCCCAGTGGGCATCCTTACCAGATGCCCGAACCACCTCAACTGACTCCTTTCTAAGTAAAGGAGCAGCGGCTCTAATCCGAGTTCCTCACGGATGGCTGAGCTTCTCACCCTATCCCTAAGGGAGACGCCAGCCACCCTTCTGAGAAAACTCATCTCGGCCGCTTGTACCCGCGATCTCGTCCTTTCGGTCATCACCCAGCCCTCATGACCATAGGTGAGGATAGGAACGAAGATCGACCGGTAGATCGAGAGCTTTGCCTTGCGGCTCAGCTCTCTTTTCGTTACAACGGTGCGGTAAAGCGAACGCAATACCGCCCCCGCTGCTCCGATTCTCCGGCCAATCTCACGCTCCATAGTACCCTCACTCGCGAACAAGACCCCGAGGTACTTGAACTCCTTCACTTGGGCTAAGGACAGCATGCACTGTAAAAAATAAAAAGTTGAGAAAACTCAAAATTGCAAGGCAACTTACTGCAATACATTTTGGAGTTTTGAACCCAACAAAAGATCTTGAGTGTTAAAAAAGTTCCATCAACAAATATTATTTTGTTTGTATAATTACATTTTCTTCTTTAGACAAACTTGAAAGTTAGATTTATACCAACTAAGATTTTTATATTTTACAAAACTCAAAAAAGTAAGTCAGGGTTGTTAAATTAATATTTCAAATTAAGGTTACTAACATTTAAAATTGCATTTTCAAAGAATACAAAACAAGTTTTAAGTTCACTTTATTAAAAGTAATAATTGGAAACTTCCATTTTATATTTCTGAATGCCAGACAGCAATAGAAGAAGCAACATGTAGCTAGTTCAGCAGCAGAGAATCGCTGTCTAAATGCAGCAAACCAAAGTGCAGAACGAGTTTGACATTATGGTAAAATACATTCAAACACATTGTGGCGAGCAATGCGGGAAGGACGAGACGGGAGCCCAGCTTAAACGGTGACCGCACGACCCCGAGAGCTGCCTTTATTTAACACACACCCACAACACACAGCGCACTGCACACCTAACCAACGGTCATGCAAGTCTCGGTAACGGTGGCGGCAACACACACAATAAACAACACACAAACAATAAAGACCCAAACCCGTTAACCCCACTTAACCTAACAGAAACAAATTGACAAAAGGCAATAAACCCCTTTTTCCCAACCGTCATCACGAATACCCAGACTCTCCGGGGGGTAGGAGTCGCCACAATATTTACCATCTTGTAAACATGTCATTGTGCAGTGCAAAACAATTGCAACAACAGCAACAACATTGCTGACATATCTAAAGAGGCCGTGTCAAATACAAATACACATAACCTGTAAAAGCACCTGTGCGGCTCACAACACAGTTCCAACATGGAACTGTGTTGTGATACATAGCGAAGACCCACGACGTGCAGGAATGTAGGTGAAACCCCTGAAAATTCCGTAAGGAAACCCAGTTTTTTCCAAAGTGTCGAAATGCGCATGTGCACCGTAGTTGGCCCAGCCTCAGACAGATGGTGCGTTTTAATATCCATCCGTCTCGGAGGTCCAAGGACGTTGCCTAGCGACACGCACAAACACGCCCCTTTTCCTCGGACGGCGATCTCGCCATCTCGGTTGAACTCAGTGGTGACCGAGCGAAATTCCGAGACAGAATTCAAGATGGCTGCGCCCATTGTGACTTGAAGTATGAACTGTTTTCATTGTGCTTGGACCACTTTGGTGGTTTAAATGGCAATCTCAATCACTCGTATTACTGCAATACCTTACTGCGTCCGTATCTCTGCCTATGTACACAAATATATTGTATTTGTGTACAGCACTTTGGTCAACTACTGTTGTTTTAAATGTGCTATATAAATAAACTTGACTTGACTATGGCCTATAGCCTACTTATATTGGATCGCCTGGTCCTCTGCCAATGCTACCGCGACAACAGCTTTCCGGGTGGCGTCCATGTTTTCCTCCAACGACCGAGCGAAATAATAAAACGCTTGAAGTGTGGGCGTGGCATCAGATCCGAGATCCGAGTCGGTTCGCAGAGAATACTCGAACGCACCAAGAGTCTGACTTAAACCTGTGTGTCTTGCTAACAAAGATACTACAGTGAGCCCAACTCTTGACCCAAAACTCAACATTGTTGGTTGGACTAAATTGCATTGCACAGTTGACATGAATACTTGATGTTTTATATTCATTTTACTCAGAAATCATAATGAGACCAACAATTTTAAGTTTTTGTTTTTACAGTGTGGAGGAGAAGGGATTGTTGCCGTTTGCTGACTCCTGGAACTCTATATCTATATAATATATCATAACATAATAATAATATTATATACAGGTATTTTTATAATCTATCTAATATCACGGCCAAAAGCTATGTGCGCCTCAGATGATATTATGAATAATAAAGACTGTGTCTGACGTCTCTGGTACTTCCACAAAAAGTAAAGACTCGTAGTGGGGGATATCTCGTCCATGGTTGAGAAGAATTGGGGGGAAGGAACATTGGCATTGACTCTCTGAAGTCCATGAACCGAGACATGGAGAAAAAAAGGATTGTACTCCGGGAGCTGAGCTGCCGGACTGCCTCCGAACTCCCCGCGCCGGAGCTGCCGGCCGCCGTCGAAGCCGCCCGGCCGCAGTCGCACAGCTCCGGCGGTGTACTCCGGGAGCTGAACTGGCACCGAAGCTAGGTGGCACAGCTCCAGCTGACTAGCAGCTCCGGCGGACGAGCAGCTCCGGCTGAGGTAGCTCGGCGGCAGTCCGGCAGCTCAGCTCCGGGAGTCCAATCCCTTTCTACTCCATGTCTCCTCCTCCCGACTTCCCTTCGGTGGCAGCTCCAGCGGGGTGAGCTCGGCGCCAGAGAAAGGGATTGTACTCCCGGAGCTTAGCTGGAGGGCTAGCGCCGGGTTCCCCCCGCCGGAGCTGCTCATCCGCTGGTCCACAAAATCTACGCGATGCTCTGATTAGAGGGGAGTGGGGAAGTTGGAGGTAATATTCAAATGTGCCCCCTTCATACGTAGGAGGGGGCGCCGAAACTGACTCGCTCGTTTGGTAGCTGGAGGCGGGCTGCTTCCAGAAATGCGTATCTCACTCAAAAAATCATGTACAGACTTATTTCACAGTTTGTATGCGTGTGGGAGCACCATCTACCCACAACAACACCCCAAATCCCAGGAAAAGTGCTGTTTTCATAATAAGGCCCCGTCCACACGAAGCCGATTTCATGGCGAAACCGCAAAGGTCTTGTACGGTTCGGCCTTCCGTCCACACGAAGCCGGCGAATCCGCTGACCGAAACCGCAAACTTCTGAAACCACCCTCGGAGGTGGTTTCAAATCTATCCGGTTTCGTTTTGGTTTCGTGTGGACGCCTGAAACCGACTGAAACCGCAAACCATGACGTCATCGCCCCACCCCTCGACCTCCTAGCCAATGGCTCTTAGGCCCGCGGAGTCTCAGAAATCACAACAAAAAAGATGATGGCGGACTACAAGCTTGTAATCGTTCTGCAGCATATCATGTCCCTTGTTGGGTTGCTAAGCCATTATTTATTGAGAATCTAGTTCGCCATCGTAGAAGAGCTGTTTTTTTTTATGTTGCTAGTGGTTCGGGGGGCAGCCTTTATGCGCATGCTCGCCTCTTCTTCTTCTGGATTTGTGTACCAGAAGCAGCGCCCCTTATGGGCCTGGAATGTTTACTACAGCGTTTCTACAGATCTATCCGGTTTCGCTTGGCTTCGTCTTTACGGAGATACTTCGAAACCGGATAGATCGAAACCGTAACGGTTTCGCCCATTTCGGCTTCGTGTGGACGGGGCCTAAGTCCCCTTTAATGTCAATGTGGTTACGTGTCAACCTGTCTGCAGTGCTGTGGTGTGCAGTCTGCAGCGGCCAGCGGCGTCTACTGCACCCGCACTGCAGGAGGGACGTAGCTTAAAGAACTCGATGTCCGCCTGCTCTGAATGAACAAACAGCCTTGTACATACCCCTGACCAAACAGGACCTGTCCACCTCCTGTCTGCATGAACAGCGTCAGACTCCTCCCAGGATTTCAGCCCTTCCAGTTGTTCCTGTACCTTGTTCTGTTTAACCAGCCACGTCAATCTGATGGACAGCAAACACAGTGAAGATCTGCTTTGGATTGTAGCTCTTGTGTGCATCTGTGGGGTTCAGCTGTATATCTGGGGTGTGTAGCTGTGGTGTGTATATCTGTGGTGTTTAGCTGTGGTGTTTAGCTGTATAGCTGTTCCGTTTAGCTGCATAGCTGGGCTGTATATTTGTGGTGTGTAGCTGTATATCTGTTTTGTGTAGCTGTGGTGTGTATATTTGTGGTGTTTAGCTGTGGTGTGTAGTAGCTGTATATCTGTGGTGTATATCTGTGGTGTTTAGCTGTGGTCTGTGTATACAGGGCTCTCAAGTCTTACGCATTAGGCGTGAGACACATGCAATTCAACCCATGCACACTCTCACACGCCCCACTTCGTATTTCTCTCGCAGAGAAAATACCAGTATGGCACCCACCAATTTGGGCCGCTATTTAACAGTGGAACAGGTAGGAATCAAATGAGCTCCCCATACGTAGGGTAACCAGACGTCCTCTTATGCCCGGACATGCCCGCTTTTTGAGACGCTTTTAAAAAAATGTGTCCCGGCGGAATTTCAAAAATCGTAGTGGATTTTATTACAAAGCCTCATACTTGTTCACTTTGAATTTGCGTTGCATTATTGTTCTTTAGGGACAAACATTAAACAAATTCTCCTACAGGGGATTGATGAAGTTCTATCTATTGAACAGAAAGAAACACTTGGTCATACTTTTCACACTTTACCACAGCATTGGGCTATTGAATGCGACAGACATATTTTAAACATTTGACTAAATGCATATAGTCTATATTTTTGCACGTTTGCAACGTTTAAAATTTCAGGGAAAAGTATATGCCTCTACTGGTGTTGCTTAGGCCGATAGCCTTTTGAGGCAGTGTTGTTTCTGAATATTAGTGTTAAGGGACAATAATGCTTACTATCATACCTTAGTTTGACATTTGTATGCAGTCACATTCATGCAGGGGAGATTCTAGGTAGTGTGGGGGCCCTAGGCAGAGGATTGTTGACGGGGGGGGGGGGGGGGGGGGACGGGGGGGCTGGAGCGATTGTTGACGGGGGGGGGGGGGGGGGGGGGGGTGTGGAGCGATTGTTGACGGGGGGGGGGGCAGCGATTTTCTTTTTTTTTGGCTCTAGGGGGCCCCCCCCGTGGCCCGGGGCCCCCCCCGTGGCCCGGGGCCCCCAAACAATTGCGGGGCCCCA
This sequence comes from Gadus morhua, assembly GCF_902167405.1. Taxonomy (NCBI): domain Eukaryota; kingdom Metazoa; phylum Chordata; class Actinopteri; order Gadiformes; family Gadidae; genus Gadus; species Gadus morhua. The sequence continues at coordinate 1,168,246 of NC_044053.1, forward strand.
GGCAGTTGCCTGGTATGCCTAATGGGATGCGGCGCCTCTGCATTCATGTGTAATTGTATCTCTGTGGTGTGTATCTCTGTGGTGTGTATCTCTGTGGTGTGTATCTCTGTGGTGTGTATCTCTGTGGTGTGTATATCTGTGGTGTGTATATCTGTGGTGTGAATCTCTGTGGTGTGTATCTCTGTGATGTGTAGCTGTGGTGTGTATATCTAGGGTGTGTAGCTGTGGTGTGTATCTGTGGTGTGTATCTGTGGTGTGTATCTCTGTGGTGTGTATCTCTGGGGTGTGTATCTCTGGGGTGTGTATCTGTGGTGTGTATCTCTGTGGTGTGTAGCTGTGGTGTGTATATCTGTGGTGTGTATATCTGTGGTGTGTATATCTGTGGTGTGTATCTCTGGCGTGTGTAGCTGTGGTGTGTATATTTGGAGTGTGTAGCTGTATGTAAGTAGCTCAGTGCTCTAGCCCGAGACTGGTGGAGGTGATGATGGAGGTGGAGGTGGAGTTGGAGGTGATGCTGGTAGAGGTGCTGGTGGAGGTTGAGGTGGAGGTGATGTTGAAGGGGGAGGAGGAGGTGATGGTGGAGGTGGTGTTGGAGGTGACGGTGCTGGTGGAGGTGGAGGAGGAGGTGATGGTGGAGGTGGTGTTTGAGGTAATGGTGGTGGTGGCGGTGAGCTAACTGCTGGGTGTTGCCCCAGCCCGCAGCGCAGCACTAGATTTAGACTTCCCCGGAGTCCACCATTCTGATCCGGATCACACCGGTCCGTACGGAGTCCAGGGCCGCCCAACCAGCCCTTATCTTCATGATGACCGCAGGTACCAGCCAGCCCTGGAGACGGGTCAAGAACCAAAGGCCAGCTCTGTGATTGGTCAAAGTACTAGTGGAGGTAGAGCCAACAGAATAATAGCCCTGATCAACCCCCTTCCCCATTCTTCCCCTGGACCTCAAACACAGTGCTGCTCTCAGACCCAAGAGAGCACTCAAACATGACCCGGACATCAACCCTACTTGTATGCTAACTTCATGCTAGCTTCCTTATGTATCATGTGGCATTCTCAATACTAGGAATGTAGGAAATAAAATGTTTAAAATGATCAGTTCCTGCTTTTTCTGTTAGGTTCAAGGTTAAAGTTCTAAGAATGATAGGTCCCACCGTGTATATAAGGGCTTTAAAACCCATTTGACAGCTATTAATTTCAATGCAATAGACTGAGCCTTGCCCAACCATCTTTGGTGTTACCTGGGCGCCATCTGGTGGTGTGAACTGGTGTATATAGTGTGGGTGGTAGCAGGGCGCCCTATGGTGGTGTGAACTGGTGTATATAGTGTGGGTGTTACCAGGGCGCCCTCTGGTGGTGTGAAACAGTGTATATAGTGTGGGTGTTAGCAGGGCGCCCTCTGGTGGTTTGAATATGTTTTGGGCTGTTTGTACCGGTGTGCCAAAAGGATTGCTCTTGTAATACTTTCTTTAAACAACCTTTCTTTGTATTAATCCTGCCGATGGATTTCTGCTCGCCATTATTGCCCCTTTTCCACCGTCAGTACCAGCTCAACTCGCCACAACTTAGCGTGGCACGACTTGGTTTGGTTCAAGGCACGTCGTGTTTCCATCTAGAAAGTACCTCTTCAACATGGGCGGGTCGAAACTGCGAAACATACGAGACCACCGACACAAAAACAGACATGGAGACGCTCAGCAGCGTCTCCCCCTCTGTCACGGTCCACGGCGTGTTCTAGCTGATCCTGCCATGTTCAATAATCCATCACTATTGTTGTCCTGTGGTTCTTGTTGGTTAGGGTTAGGGTTAGGTCCTGTGGTTCTTGGTGTCCTGCGGTTCTTGGTGTCCTCTGGTTCTTGTTGGTTCTTGGTGTTCTTGGTGTCCTGTGGTTCTTGGTGTTCTTGGTGTCCTGTGGTTCTTGTTGGTTCTTGGTGTTCTTGGTGTCCTGTGGTTCTTGGTGTTCTTGTTGGTTCTTGGTGTTCTTGGTGTCCTTTGGTTCTTCGTGTTCTTGGTGTCCTGTGGTTCTTGGTGTCCTGTGGTTCTTGATGTTCTTGGTGTCCTATGGTTCTTGGTGTCCTGTGGTTCTTGGTGTTCTTGGTGTCCTGTGGTTCTTGGTGTTCTTGGTGTCCAGTGGTTCTTGGTGTTCTTGGTGTCCGGTGGTTCTTGGTGTCCTGTGGTTCTTGGTGTCCTGTGGTTCTTCTTCGTTCTTGGTGTCCTGTGGTTCTTGTTGGTTCTTGGTGTTCTTGGTGTCCTGTGGTTCTTGGTGTCCTGTGGTTCTTGTTGGTTCTTGGTGTCCTGTGGTTCTTGGTGTCCTGTGATTATTGGTGTTCTTGGTGTTCTTGGTGGTTTCTGCTCGCCATTATTGCCCCTTTTCCACCATCAGTACCAGCTCAACTCGCCACAACTTAGCGTGGCACGACTTGGTTTGGTTCAAGGCATGTCGTGTTTCTATCTAGAAAGTACCTCTTCAACATGGGCGGGTCGAAACATACGAGACCACCGACACAAAAACAGACATGGAGACGCTCAGCAGCGTCTCCCCCTCTGTCACGGTCCACGGCGTGTTCTTGCTGATCCTGCCATGTTCAATAATCCATCACTATTGTTGTCCTGTGGTTCAAAGTTCAAAGTTCAAAGTACTTTATTTGTCATTGCCATAAAGACAACGAGACAGTAGAGGCAACCAGACTTACACAGCTAAATAATAATAAATAACAATTAATAAATAGATTCATAAATATCATACATAAAATAATAATAAAAATAATAAAAGCAATATATCTCCATATCTCCATATAAGGTGCATTAAGTCTTAAGTGCAGTCCATGGGGGGCATGGAGGGCTGGGCCGGGGCGGGGGGAGATGATGATGATGATGATGTGGTTCTTGTTGGTTAGGGTTAGGGTTAGGTCCTGTGGTTCTTGGTTATCCTGCGGTTCTTGGTGTCCTGTGGTTCTTGTTGGTTCTTGGTGTTCTTGGGGTCCTGTGGTTCTTGGTGTTCTTGGTGTCCTGTGGTTCTTGTTTGTTCTTGGTGTTCTTGGTGTCCTGTGGTTCCTGGTGTTCTTGGTGTCCTGTGGTTCTTGGTGTCCTGTGGTTCTTGGTGTTCTTGGTGTTCTGTGGTTCTTGGTGTTCTTGGTGTCCTGTGGTTCTCGGTGTCCTGTGGTTCTTGGTGTCCTGTGGTTGTTGGTGTCCTGTGGTTCTTGGTGTTCTTGGTGTCCTGTGGTTCTTGTTGGTTCTTGGTGTTCTTGGTGTCCTGTGGTTCTTGGTGTTCTTGGTGTCCTGTGGTTCTTGGTGTTCTTGGTGTCCTGTGGTTCTTGGTGTCCTGTGGTTCTTGGTGTCCTGTGGTTCTTGGTGTTCTTGGTGTCCTGTGGTTCTTGGTGTCCTGTGGTTCTTGATGTTCTTGGTGTCCTGTGGTTCATGGTGTCCTGTGGTTCTTGGTCTTCTTGGTGTCCTGTGGTTCTTGATGTTCTTGGTGTCCTGTGGTTCTTGGTTTACTTGGTGTCCTGTGGTTCTTGGTGTTCTTGGTGTCCTGTGGTTCTTGGCGTCCTGTGGTTCTTGATGTTCTTGGTGTTCTGTGGTTCTTGGTGTTCTTGGTGTCCTGTGGTTCTCAGTGTCCTGTGGTTCTTGGTGTCCGGTGGTTCTTGGTGTCCTGTGGTTCTTGATGTCCTGTGGTTCTTGGTGTTCTTGGTGTTCTGTGGTTCTTGGTATTTTTGTCGTCCTGTGTTTCTTGATAATCTTGGTGTTCTGTGGTTCTTCATGGTTCTTGGTGGTTCTTGGTGAAATAAGGTTACCGACTGATGAACACATGAATCCAGAGACACTCAACCGGAACACATCCCAGGACTGACCCGCCAATCAACGGCTTCAGATCTCGACCTATGGAGGTTTGATTTGAAAAGACGGACGGAGCTTTGAATGAACCTCCCTACAGGTTCGTCCCCTGCAGCGCTGAGATGCATTCATGGCCACTTTGTGTGAAATGAAGCGACCTGCAAGTTGGAAGCCCTCAGAAATTAGGCAAATTCGAGCCAAATCCAGTCACAAACAGTCCACTAGAACGTGTTGTTACTGCAGTCCTACAAAATGATGGCTCTTAAATCTTACCAACAGTACCTTAACTGGAGCCTACGCACCAAAAGAGGATTTCCAGTTAGGCTCTCTCTCTCCCTCTCCCTCTCTCTCTCTCTCTCTCTCTCTCTCTCTCTCTCTCTCTCTCTCTCTCTCTCTCTCTCTCTCTCTCTCTCTCTCTCACCCTCTCTGTCTCTGTCTCTGTCTCTGTCTCTCTCTCTCTCTCTCTCTCTCTCTCTCTCTCTCTCGTCTTGCAACATAGTGCGTTGCAGCATAATATTTGTTACAACATTGACTTACTTACCCACTAGGTGTGCCCAATCAAAGGGGCGAAATAAGAAACTGGTGAATGGTATTCAACAGTTCTGGACTCCATGGTTCAAAGTTTTATAATCTGCCCTCTTCTAACATTTAGTTTGAACAAGTCCGTCCATTCTGGTTTGTGGTTTAGCCTACTCTCGGACTCAGAGACAAAACAAGGAACTCAGAATGGTCACTCCCAGAAGGTCATTTGAATAGCAGTTCTTTCAACCCTTATCAGTCCAGCCGGGAGACAAAAGAAACATTTAGTAAGGTTGTTTTAGGACCAGTCACAGAACTGTTCACTGAGAAACCAGTCAAAACGTTTGGGTGATGGTTTGAATTATTCTGGTAGATCTACCTTGATGATGGTGGTTTTAAATGTAGAACAGATAGAATAGAAGAGATATCCCCTTAGGGGTCATATCTAGAGATGTATGTATATGTGCATATATATATGTATACATTTACATATACACATATTAATGTATGTTTATATATATAAAAATAAGTTGCCATCCATCACCACAGTACTTCCTCCTCCAGTGGGTGGTCTGGGGGTTACCATGACGACGACTCATCTCTTCCTGGACCCGAGGATACGACAGAGACGAGAGAGGAGGACGGTGTTGTGTAGCGTCTGTCTGTTTCCCCTGAGGACGGTTAGTGACACACTCTCAATACTTTACCGCTTAACTGTTGTGTGTCCCTCATGAGTGTGGTTTTACTGTTGCGTGTTTGTTTTTACTGTTGTGTGTCCCTTGCTGGTTTAGTTTTACTCTTGTGTGTTCATTTTTACTGTTATGTGTCCCTTGCCGGTTTAGTTGTACTGTTGTGTGTTTGTTTGTACTGTTGTGGGTCCCTTGCTGGTTTAGTTGTACTGTTGTGTGTTTAGTGATACTGTTGTGTTTTGGGTGTTGTGTGCTTGGTGATAATGTTGTGTGTTGCGTTCTACTGTTGTGTATTTAGTGATACTGTTGTGTGTTTGGTGTTGTGTGTTTGGTGATACTGTTGTGTGTTTGAGGTTACTGTTGTGTGTTTGGCAATACTGTTGTGTGTTTGGTGATACTGTTGTGTGTTTGAGGTTACTGTTGTGTGTTTGTCAATGCTGTTGTGTGTTTGGTGATACTTTTTTGTGTTTGGTGATACTGTTAGTATCATGTAGTAGGTAGAAAGCGTAACTTCAAAATCACTGTTCAGTAGATCCTTCCATTGTGTTAGAAAACATTGGCTTGCCAGAGGTATCTCTGATTTCCTGTCTGAAGCAACCCTCCCCATCAGTGGATCCATGAAAAGAGGAACACTAGAGTAAGAGAAGAAGAAGAAAAGCTCCTACTAACCGACCCTCAGAAAGAGGATGTGAAAGCAACCGCCTTCCTCCATTTAGAGGGGTATGGAAAAACTGAATGTTTACTGGGATTAAGGTCTGGTCTGCTGAGGCTGCTGGAGCGAACTGGGAGGGAATGTCCTTCTGTTGGGTTTTAGTCAAACATCTTCAGGGAAACAGACCGATGGAGAAGCAGCAGTCTGGAGGATATTGTTAAATGTCAAGGTTTTGAAACGTCACAGGAAACATATGGTGAGAGCTGAACATGTCTCCAACAGTAACAGGTCTTTAGTCTGTAGGACCTCGCTACTCAACACACCAAACTAGAGACCAAACCCAACTTAATATCACAAAGGGCTGCAATAAACAATATTTAGGGGAAATAATATAAGTGGACTCATTGACACATTACTAAAACCCTACATTTTGATAAGTGAAGGCTGTGCGTCACTGATGGCTATCATGCAGACGTTTGTGTAGAATGCATCATTAATGTTATTATGTCTTATCAATGCATCCTGTCAGGATGATGAACCCATACAGATAACTGCCTGTAGAAAACATTTACAATATCAGTAAAGAGGGGCAGGTTGGAGACCACAGGAAGTTACAGAAGCCAGGATATGTCATCACTCCAGAGTTAGGAGGCTGTGAGCCTTCAGACACATCCCTGCTTACAGGAACACTCTGAGGTCGGGTGAGTGGACTAACATCTGAAACATATACTAACACACAATAACACACAAACACATGCAGCCTTACACATGGACACAACCTTACGCACACACAAACATGCATAATTACACACACACACACACACACCTACACATACAATTTTACACATACCTCATCCTCATCTCCGTCCAGAATTGCTGCTTGATTAGCAGCTTGACACCATGCTATGTTAGCATAATGACACCATGCTATGTTAGCATAATGACACCATGCTATGTTAGCATAATGACACCATGCTATGTTAGCATAATGACACCATGCTCTGTTAGCAGCATGACACCATGCTATGTTAGCATAATGGCACCATGCTATGTTAGCATAATGACACCATGCTATGTTAGCATAATGACACCATGCTATGTTAGCAGCATGACACCATGCTATGTTAGCATAATGACAATATGCTATGTTAGGAGCATGACAACATTCTATGTTAGCAGCATGACGCCATGCTATGTTAGCATAATGACAATATGCTATGTTAGCAGCATGACACCATGCTATGTTAGCAGCATGACACCATGCTATGTTAGCAGCATGACACCATGCTATGTTGGCATAATGACACCATGCTATGTTAGCATAATGACACCATGCTATGTTAGCAGCATGACACCATGCTATGTTAGCATAATGGCACCATGCTATGTTAGCATAATGACACCATGCTATGTTAGCATAATGACACCATGCTATGTTAGCAGCATGACACCATGCTATGTTAGCATAATGACAATATGCTATGTTAGGAGCATGACAACATTCTATGTTAGCAGCATGACGCCATGCTATGTTAGCATAATGACAATATGCTATGTTAGCAGCATGACACCATGCTATGTTAGCAGCATGATGCAATGCTATGTTAGGATAATGAGAATGTGGTCCCCAGTCCGCTACAGTTTTGACGTCATGGCGCCTGAGTGGCTCACACTGATGTCTGCGCTGCTGGCGTCTGCGACCGCAGCTGATGGAGGTTAGTGGACCAGTCGGCAGTCACATAGTCCCTTCTGTGATGACATCACCTCCTGTCTGTCATCAATCCTCCCTCTTCCTCTCCTCCTCCTCCTCCTCCTCCTGGAGGAGATCTGACTCCTCCCTCTGCTCCTCCTCCTCCTCCTGAAGGAGGTCTGACTCCTCCCTCTCCTCCTCCTCCTCCTGAAGGAGGTCTGACTCCTCCCTCTGCTCCTCCTCCTCCTCCTCCTCCTCCTGAAGGAGGTCTGACTCCTCCCTCTCCTCCTCCTCCTCCTAGTGAAGGAGGTCTGACTCCTCCCTCTGCTCCTCCTCCTCCTCCTAGTGAAGGAGGTCTGACTCCTCCCTCTGCTCCTCCTCCTCCTAGTGAAGGAGGTCTGACTCCTCCCTCTGCTCCTCCTCTTCCTCCTGAAGGAGGACTGACTCCTCCCTCTCCTCCTCCTCCTCCTAGTGAAGGAGGTCTGATTCCTCCCTCTACTGAAGGAGGACTGACTCCTCCCTCTCCTCCTCCTCCTCCTCCTCCTAGTGAAGGAGGTCTGACTCCTCCCTCTGCTCCTCCTCCTCCTCCTAGTGAAGGAGGTCTGACTCCTCCCTCTCCTCCTCCTCCTTCTAGTGAAGGAGGTCTGACTCCTCCCTCTGGGCCTCCTCCTCCTAGTGAAGGAGGTCTGACTCCTCCCTCTGCTCCTCCTCTTCCTCCTGAAGGAGGTCTGACTCCTCCCTCTCCTCCTCCTCCTAGTGAATGAGGTCTGACTCCTCCGTCTGCTCCTCCTCCTCCTCCTAGTGAAGGAGGTCTGACTCCTCCCTCTCCTCCTCCTCCTCCTGAAGGAGGTCTGACTCCTCCCTCTGCTCCTCCTCCTCCTGAAGGAGGTCTGACTCCTCCCTCTCCTCCTCCTCCTCCCAGTGAAGGAGGTCTTACTCCTCCCTCTGCTCCTCCTCCTCCTCCTGAAGGAGGTCTGACACCTCCCTCTGCTCCTCCTCCTCCTAGTGAAGGAGGTCTGACTCCTCCCTCTGCTCCTCCTCCTCCTAGTGAAGGAGGTCTGACTCCTCCCTCTGATCCTCCTCCTAGTGAAGGAGGTCTGACTCCTCCCTCTGCTCCTCCTCCTCCTCCTGGAGGAGTTCTGACTCCTCCCTCTGCTCCTCCTCCTAGTGAAGGAGGTCTGACTCCTCCCTCTGCTCCTCCTCCTCCTCCTAGTGAAGGAGGTCTGACTCCTCCCTCTCCTCCTAGTGAAGGAGGTCTGACTCCTCCCTCTCCTCCTCCTCCTCCTGAAAGAGGTCTGACTCCTCCCTCTGCTCCTCCTCCTCCTCCTCCTGAAGGAGGTCTGACTTCTCCCTCCTCCTCCTCCTCCTTCTCCTAGTGAAGGAGGTCTTACTCCTCCCTCAGCTCCTCCTCCTCCTAGTGAAGGAGGTCTGACGCCAACCTCTGCTCCTCCTCCTCCTGAAGGATGTCTGACTCCTCCCTCTCCTCCTCCTCCTGAAGGAGGTCTGACTCCCCCCTCTGCTCCTCCTCCTCCTAGTGAAGGAGTTCTGACTCCTCCCTGTCCTCCTCTTCCTCCTGGAGGAGGTCTGACTCCTCCCTCTGCTCCTCCTCCTCCTAGTGAAGGAGGTCTGACTCCTCCCTCTGCTCCTCCTCCTCCTCCTCCTGGAGGAGGTCTGACTCCTCCCTCTGCTCCTCCTCCCTCTCCTAGTGAAGGGGGTCTGACTCCTCCCTCTCCACCTCCTCCTAGTGAAGGAGGTCTGACCCCTCCCTTTGTTCCTCCTCCTCCTCCTCCTAGTGAAGGAGGTCTGACTCCTCCCTCTGCTTCTCCTCCTCCTCCTCCTTCTCCTCCTCCTAGTGAAGGAGGTCTGACTCCTCCCTCTCCTCCTCTTCCTAGTGAAGGAGGTCTGACTCCTCCCTCTGCTCCTCATCTTCCTCCTCCTGGAGGAGGTCTGACTCCTCCCTCTGCTCCTTCTCCTAGTGAAGGGGGTCTGACTCCTCCCTCTCCACCTCATCCTACTGAAGGAGGTCTGACTCCTCCCTCTGCTCCTCCTCCTCCTCCTCCTGGAGGAGGTCTGACTCCTCCCTCTCCTCCTCCTATTGAAGGAGGTCTGACTCCTCCCTCTCCTCCTCCTCCTAGTGAAGGAGGTCTGACTCCTCCCTCTCCTCCTCCTCCTCCTAGTGAAGGAGGTCTGACTCCTCCCTCTGCTCCTCCTCCTAGTGAAGGAGGTCTGACTCCTCCCTCTCCTCCTCCTCCTAGTGAAGGAGGTCTGACTCCTCCCTCTCCTCCTCCTCCTCCTAGTGAAGGAGGTCTGACTCCTCCCTCTGCTCCTCCTCCTCCTCTTAGTGAACCGGGTCTGACTCCTCCCTCTCCACCTCCTCCTAGTGAAGGAGGTCTGACTCCTCCCTTTCTTCCTCCTCCCCCTCCTCCTGAAGGAGATCTGACTGGCTCCTCCCTCTGCCCCTCCTCCTCCTCCTGAAGGAGGTCTGACTGGCTCCTCCCTCTGCCCCTCCTCCTCCTCCTGAAGGAGATCTGACCGGCTCCTCCCTCTGCCCCTCCTCCTCCTCCTGAAGGAGGTGTGCGCCGCTGTGTGGAGGTGCGGGCGTCCAGCCAGCTAGTGCCCGTGGGGTCGGAGGTCAAGGCCACCTGTGTGGTCCGACCGGACTGCCCCTTGCTGGGGGGAGGAGTCACCAACATGGAGCTACGCCTTGACCGGCTTCTGCTCGCCCGTGGCCCCGTAACCCATGGCAACAGGTCCGTCTCCAACGGCAACATCAGTACCGTGACGGCGGTGGTCAAGCTCAACCAGAGCTCAGCGCTGCTGACCTGCTGCCTCCAGACAGAGCCCAGTCCGTCTGTCTGTCGCCTGGAGGGCGGGCTGGAGGTCCGGGCAGGATGTGAGTGTCTGTCTGTCTGCCTGTCATCATGTCTGTCTGTCTGTCTGTCTGTCGCTCTGTCTGTATCTCTGTCTGTCAGTCAGCATGTCTGTCTGTCTGTCTGTCTGTCTGTCTGTCTGTCTGTCTGTCTGTCTGTCTGTCTGTCATCATGTCTTTCTGTCTGTCTGTCTGTCTGTCTGTTGCTCCAGTGTAATGTGTTGTGTATCTGTGTGTTGTCTAACTCTGTGTTGTGTACCTGCGTGTTGTGTATCTGTGTGTTGTCTAACTCTGGGTTGTGTACCTGTGTGTTGTGTACCTGTGTGTTGTGTAACTCTGTGTTGTGTACCTCTGTGTTGTGTACCTGTGTGTTGTGTACCTCTGGGTTGTGTACCTGTGTGTTGTGTACCTGTGTGTTGTGTATCTCTGGGTTGTGTACCTGTGTGTTGTGTATCTGTGTGTTGTCTAACTATGGGTTGTGTACCTGTGTGTTGTGTAACTCTGTGTTGTGTACCTGTGTGTTGTGTACCTGTGTGTTGTGTACCTCTGTGTTGTGTACCTCTGTGTTGTGTATCTGTGTGTTGTGTAACTCTGTGTTGTGTACCTGTGTGTTGTGTATCTGTGTGTTGTGTAACCCTGTGTTGTGTACCTGTGTGTTGTGTACCTGTGTGTTGTGTAACTCTGGGTTGTGTACCTGTGTGTTGTGTACCTCTGGGTTGTGTACCTGTGTGTTGTGTACCTCTGTGTTGTGTTCCTCTGTGTTGTGTACCTGTGTGTTGTGTATCTGTGTGTTGTGTAACTCTGGGTTGTGTACCTGTGTGTTGTGTATCTGTGTGGTGTGTAACTCTGGGTTGTGTACATCTGTGTTGTGTACCTGTCTGTTGTGTATCTGTGTGTTGTGTAACTCTGGGTTGTGTACCTGTGTCCCAGTGCCCCCCCTCCCTCCAGGGGGTCTCGGCTGCCAGACCTACCTCACCCTCCCGAGCACCATGAACTGCAGCTGGGAGCCAGACCCCCGGGACCCCCTGCTGAGGACCCGCTACACCCTGCACACACGCCTAGGGTACACACACAAACACACATTTAGAGTACACACACACAAACACACAGCTGGGGTACACACATACACACAGCTAGGGTACACCCACGTTTGAGGTACACAAACACAGACATAATAGACAATGGTACTAGTTATGCTTCGTGCGTGTGCGTGTGCGTGCGTGTGTGCGTGTGTGTGTGTGTGTGTGTGCGTGTGTGTGTGTGTGTGTGTGTGTGTGTGTGTGTGTGTGTGTGTGTGTGTGTGTGTGTGTGTGTGTCAGTGTGTCAGCGGAGACCAGCAGCTACGTGGCCCCGCTTGGGGCGTGGAGGGTGGTGCTCCCCAGGAGAGCCTTCGTCCTGTACCAGGACATGACCCTGTGGGTGACCGCCTCCAACGCCCTAGGAGACGCGACCTCTGACCCCATCACAGTGGAGCCCCTGAAGTCAGGTGAGGTCACGCCTTCTGCGTCAGTATCATCATTACGGCCGGCAAGAAGAGTCATCTGACCTCTAACCCTTCATCTGACCTCTATCCTTTCATTGACCTCTAACAATTCATCTGACCTCTAACCATTCATCTGACCTCTAGCTTTTAAACTGACCTCTAACCCTTCCTTTGACCCCTTACCCCTTAATTTGACCTCTATCCTTCAATCTCATCTCTAGCGTTTAATCTGACCACTAACCCTTTCTTTGACCTCTAACCCTTCATTGGACCTCTATCCTTCAATCTTACCTCTAGCGTTTAATCGGACCTCTAACCCTTTCTTTGACCTCTCACCCTTCATTGGACCTCTATCCTTCAATCTGACCTCTAGCCTTTAATCTGACCTCTAACCATTCCTTTGACCTCTAGCCTTTGACCTCTGGGTTGTGTTGCAGTGAGGTTCGAGCCCCCGTTGCTAGGCCGTGTGAAGACGGACCGCAGCGGCTGTCTGTGGCTGGAATGGAGCCTCTCATTAAGGCAACAGTTCATGTCGAGCAAGATGACCCTGGAGGCCCGGCTCCGAGACACGCAGACCCCCTCCCAGACCCCCACCTGGAGACTCGCTACCGTGAGTCCGGTAGTCCTGGTCTAACCCTAACCCTAAACCAGTAGTCCTGGACGAACCCTTACCCTAACCCAGTAGTCCTGGTCTAACCCTAAACCTAACCAAGTAGCACTTGTCTAGCCCGAATCCTTACCCAGTAGTCCTTGACTAGCACTAACCCAGTAGTCCTGGTCTAGCCCTAACCCTTACCAAGTAGTCCTTGACTAGCACTAACCCAGTAATCCTGGTCTAGCCCTAACCCTTACCAAGTTGTCCTTGACTAACCCTTACCCAGGAGTCCTTGATTAACCCTAACCCAGTAATCCTGGACTAACACTAACCCAGTGGTCCTGGTCTAACACTAACCCAGTAGTCCTTAACTAACCCTAACCCAGTAGTTCTGGTCTAACCCTAACCCAGTGGTCCTGGTCTAACACTAACCCAGTGGTCCTGGTCTAACACTAACCCAGTAGTCCTTAACTAACCCTAACCCAGTAGTTCTGGTCTAACCCTAACCCAGTGGTCCTGGTCTAACCCTTACCCAGTAGTCCTGGTCTAACCCTAACCCAGTAGTCCTTGATTAACCCTAACCCAGTAATCCTGGACTAACACTAACCCAGTGGTCCTGGTCTAACACTAACCCGGTAGTCCTGGTCTAACCATAACCCAGTAGTCCTTAACTAACCCTAACCCAGTAGTTCTGGTCTAACCCTAACCCAGTGGTCCTGGTCTAACCCTAACCCAGTGGTCCTGGTCTAACCCTAACCCAGTAGTTCTGGTCTAACACTAACCCAGTGGTCCTGGTCTAACCCTCACCCAGTGGTCCTGGTCTAAACCTAACCCAGTGGTCCTGGTCTAACACTAACCCAGTAGTCCTTGACAAACCCTAACCCAGTAGTTCTGGTCTAACCTTTACCCAGTAGTCCTGGTCTAACCCTAACCCAGTGGTCCTGGTCTAACCCTAACCCAGTGGTACTGGTCTAACCCTAACCCAGTAGTTCTGGTCTAACACTAACCCAGTGGTCCTGGTCTAACCCTCACCCAGTGGTCCTGGTCTAAACCTAACCCAGTGGTCCTGGTCTAACACTAACCCAGTAGTCCTTGACAAACCCTAACCCAGTAGTTCTGGTCTAACCTTTACCCAGTAGTCCTGGTCTAACCCTAACCCAGTGGTCCTGGTCTAACCCTAACCCAGTGGTACTGGTCTAACCCTAACCCAGTAGTTCTGGTCTAACCTTTACCCAGTAGTCCTGGTCTAACCCTAACCCAGTGGTCCTGGTCTAACACTAACCCAGTGGTACTGGTCTAACCCTAACCCAGTAGTTCTGGTCTAACCTTTACCCAGTAGTCCTGGTCTAACCCTAACCCAGTGGTCCTGGTCTAACCCTAACCCAGTGGTACTGGTCTAACCCTAACCCAGTAGTCCTGGTCTAACCCTAACCCAGTGGTACTGGTCTAACCCTAACCCAGTAGTCCTGGTCTAACCCTAACCCAGTGGTACTGGTCTAACCCTAACCCAGTAGTTCTGGTCTAACACTAACCCAGTGGTCCTGGTCTATGACTGCTACTTCTTGAGGCCTTCTCCACCAGGGGTTAGAGAGCTGGTGATTGAGGCATACATTACTGTGCGTACATGTGTCATGTTCATGTTGTGTTGCATGCATCAATGTGTGTACATGTGGTCTTGTCCACCAGGTCCAGTCTAAGCTGGTCTGTGATCTGCTCCACGGGACCCAGTACAAGGTCCAGGTCCGGGCCTGCTACCAGGGCAGTCCCTGGAGCGACTGGAGCCCCGCCCAGACCGGGTCCACCCAGGAGAAAGGTACCACAGAATCGAGTTCTCTAGAGAGTTAAACCACAGAACCGGGTTCTCTAGAGAAAGGAACCTCAGAACTGGGTTCTCTAGAGAGAGGAACCTCAGAACCGGGTTCTCTGGAAAGAGGAACCTCAGAAACGGGTTCTCTGGAGAGAGGAACCTCAGAACCGGGTTCTCTGGAAAGAGGAACCACAGGACCGAGTTCTCTGGAGAGAGGAACCACAGAACCGGGTTCTCTGGAGATAGGCAGCCCCCTGGTCCGCCCTACAGCCCATGGACATGTCCTTGCCACGCCCACCTGATCCCTTGCGCCTGGCTGCGGCTGATTGGCTGATGAGGATGAGAATCATGAATCAACATGATTCACCAGGAGAGCTGGGGTTGGAGGCCCCTTGGGGTTAGAGGCTGTGGTCTGAGGCCCTCTCTACCAGAGGTTGCTGCACCATTTCAGTACAGTTGTGGATCCCGTGTATTCTAGTGAACTGTGATGCTCTGAGTGCATTGGGACCACGGGGTGCGTGTTGGTGAATTTAGGCTATACTGATGTTGTTGATGTTGCCTCATATTGAATGTTCCTTTCTTTCAGCTCCGGTCGGTCGTCTTGAATACTGGATGAAAGAGGATGAGAAAGACAAGCGCCAAGCTTACCATAGTGTCCACCTATTCTGGAAGGTAAAGACATCACCGCAAAAGGTCTAAGGTTGATGAGTTTAGGTTTAGGCATTAGGTTAAAGGGATACTTCACCGCTGGATAAATTAAGGTTATATGAATTAAATAATTCTATGATTCTATAATTCTAAAATTGAAATCGGTTAATCCTAGCCTGAGAAAAGGCAGAAAGTGCCTCTCTGGCTCTAAAGTAAGAAATCCTCCAACTCCCACAGTGCATTGCGCTCGCTGCACCGCCCGTCTGTTTCCGTTTGGAGGGGGAAGGACCCATGGTTCTAGCGCGAGTGGTACCGCTAGCAAACTTTGTGTAAACATATCCCTGTGATACGTTAACTTGTTTAGACTTCTGCCCCCGTTTTTTCAAATGCCTCATTTGTATATTACTGTACAGCATAAAAACATTTGCTAATTACAGTAGCTCAGCATATTAAGTATTTGTGCTCAACCTTTTCTCCCCAGTTGAAATAAGTGTGTATCTTATACAATAGTTCTACTTTAGTATAACAGCACTTGGGTTAGTAAATAAATCACAACGACAAACATGAATTTGTTTGTCGTTGCTAAGTTTTATTCATGAAAAAATGTGAACTATCTACAAAAATAAAACGCGTAGTGTACGTTTGCTATAGTCAAACTAGTCACAGCTCATCTTGAGTGTCTACTGTCTCATGGTAGCCATGGTACTGCCCATCTTGTGCTGGGTAATTAGCTCTGATGGCCTGGACAACACAGGAAGCCGATACTGTCTAAGAAAGAAAGAGAACAACATTAGCTAAGCAAGATAAATTATGCCTTGAGTAGGTTATACAGCATTACACAGACTTCAAGCTAACGTAACGTAGCCTATGCTCTGCCAAAAAGATCGGCCACTTTCGGATAACTACATGGCGTTTCCAGTTAACTTTCTGGGTCCGGAAATATGTATCCAATACCCAACTGTTCAGATCATGGACCTATTATAGATGAGGCTTAAATATGGCGACACATTAGTGCCAAAAAGCACTATTGTGATAAAACATGCATTCGGGCGTATTATATTATTTCAAACGCGTAGATATTTACTGCGAGCGCGCAAATTATCTCTGCGAGCACGCACTCAGAGCGCTGCTCCCCGAGCGAGGAAACAGCTCCTCGAGAGCATTACCTCATTGCAAGCCAGAGGGGGGGAATAACTTTGGTCGTACAAAACAGCCTCTCGCGCCTAACAGCCTCTCGTGAATGATGTTCTGCTCTCTCGCTCAAATTTAATTTCGGCACTATGGGAGAGGGAACCAAGGCAGGGCGGGCTCTCCTGTGATTGGCCATTTCAGAAGAGTGATATTTGATTGTCAGCCCTCCTCAGCCCTCCTCTCATTCATTCTGAAGATTGTCGGGGCCGTTTATGCTTCTTCATAATAGTTAACTACTTTAACGGCACCAACAATCCAAAACCAGAGTGGAATCTTGATGGAAAAAGTGTGTTGGTCAAAACGTGAGCAGCTTTAACTTCTTCGACACCTACAGAGTTTGTTAGGTAGGCCTACGATCCCTCAAAAACACCATGTTATTTCCCATAGACATTTGACCGATGGAACCGTAGCCTCGGAGGCGGGACTTATTCTTCAGAGGTCTATTGACTGTACAATTCAGAATGAATGAGAGGAGGGCTTAGGAGGGCTGTCAATCAAGGACTTACCACCCGATCTCGTCTGATCTCGGAAGCTAAGCATGGTCGGGCCTGGATAGTACTTGGATGTGAGACCGCCTGGGAATACCAGGTGCTGTAAGTGGTGATGACTGGTGGCTTATAGGTGGCACTCTTCCCTCTGGCCCCTTCACTCATCAATCCCGATGCCCAAGTGCAGTGACGGGGACAGTGTGCTGTGGAAGGTGCCGTCCTTCGGAGGAGACGTAAAACCGAGGTCCTGACTCTTTGAGGTCATAAAAGATCCCAGGGCACTTATCGCAAAGAGTAGGGGTTTCCCCGGTGTCCTGGCCCAACCAGGCTCATTCAATCTGGCCCCCTAATCATCCTCCTGTATAATTGGCTGACTCATTAATTCCCTCTCTCTCCACCTCAAGCTGGCGTGTGGTGAGTGTTCTGGCACAGATTGGCTGCCGTGCATCACCCAAGTGGGTGCTACACACCGGTGGTAGTTAGTGAGGTCCCCCCTTCACTGTAAAGCATCTTTGAGTGTCTAGAAAAGCGCTATATAAATTCAATCCATTATTATTATTATTATTATTATTATTATCAAATATCGCTCCTCAGAAATGGCCAATCACAGGAGAGCCTGCCCTGCCTTGGTTCCCTCCCCCATAGTGCCAAAATTAAATTCGAGCGAGAGAGCAGAACATCATTTGCGAGAGGCTGCAGCATGAGAGGCTGTTTTGTGCAACCAAAGTTATTCCCCCCTCTCGCTTGCAACGAGGTAATGGTCTCGAGGATCAGTTTACCTCGCTCGGGGAGTAGCCCTCTGAGTGCGCGCGAGCAGAGTTGATTTGCTTATTTCGGCTCACAAATTTGCGGAACCAGTGGTTTGTAGTCCTCGGCCCTTCTAGCAGGCAAGCAAAGTTTGACTGAGATGACGTCAAACGCGCCATTAGACGTTATCTCAGGAGAAAATTATGGGCCAAGGGAAGACTGGGTTAGACTGAGGGAAAAAAAACTTTTTATATATATTACAATAGCGATTTTATAATGATAGAACGCCGGTTCTGAATGGGTGAAGCATCCCTTTAAAGATGGTTACATTTAGCTGTAAGGTCAGAGATTTTTAAGTCTAGGTGTTAGAGAAGATTAAGTTGTCATTATGTTAGAGATGTTTAGTTCAGCTATTATAAAATCGTGTAGTCTGAACTAGGGATGGGCCGATAGTTGATTCTATCGACTATCGACGATAGATGGATTCCATCGTCGATCGTCTGAAGTTTTTTTATAATTATTTTTTAATTATTATTCAAAAAAATTTTTTTCGAAAAACAGCGCTGTGGTGGCTATTTTTAACAACTATTTTTACAAAGCCCCGCAAATTGCAATTGAAGTTAACTGGCACAGGTGGAAACATACTATGTAGCACTGACCTGCCGTATTCATTCACTGCTACGAGAGGAGAGGGGAGGGGCTCGAAACCTACCGGTCTGCTCGCACGGCGAAATGACATCACACCCCGCTGCACCATTTCCGGGTTACAGCTGTAGTACACTAGCTGCGTTCGAAATCGTTCCCTATTCACTCACTCACTATTCCTTATATAGTGTTCATGATATAGGGCTAGTCAGAGGCGGTCCTGGCTGGATTTACGCCCTGGGCGAACCATCCCTTGCAACACCCCCCCCACCCCCCCCCCCCCCCCACCTCGTCGCCAAAAAAAAAACAAAAAACCCACCCCTACCCCCAAACCCTGACACCACAATCAACACAACAATATATTATATTATTTGTATTATTTTAATATATATCATCTTAAATACAAAAAGGTAACAAGAACAGAGAAAAAACAAGATAAATAAATACAGTATATAAACACCAATGTAAATTGCACAAGGATTCCACAGGATCTAATAACCATGCTTGAAAAATCCCTGAAGAAAGCTAAAAAAAACAACAACAAATAAAACTACTCTGTGGAGCATTAAAAAAAGATTTGTGCAGTAAACTATATTGTATTTTACATACAAGTTTTGTTTTGCATCATCCTAATACCATCTCTGAATAGTTCCAGTTATGATAACACACCAGTTTTGTTCATTAGAGAAACAGCAGATAATTAACATAATCTGAATTCAGTGCTCAGACTGTAGCAAATTTTTCACCCTGGGTTTTTCACCCTGTTTACAACTGGCATTAACATTATCAACAGGTGTGACGTGCAATCTAATACTTGACTGTGATGATACATCGACTTACAACAAGTTGAATGACACCTCTGTCGTGGTCTGAGGGGGTCTGTATCTCTTTCTCTGGCACTAAGCAACTTTGAGGAGCATGGTAGGACCCGGCTCTCACTTAAGTTTCTTTGTGTTGCAAACACAAAATAGACTAGGTTGCCTATGGGTAAAATAAGTTGCATGACATGATGCCTCAATTCTAATAGTTAGCAAAACTAAAAACCAAATTCAGCGACACAGTTGTCTTCTGTGGCTAATAGCAACATATTAGCAAGAGGCTAATAAATAGCCTATAGCCTGTCCCTCACGTCACACTAGAAATCTGCATACCTTTATCTTTTGCCCGTTTCTCCTCTTCTTCTATTCTTCTTTTTCTGAACTGGGCACCTGATGGCTTCTTTGGTCTTCTACCTTTATCCATGATGAAGATGAAGACTCGACATCATTAACTTTTGCATGACCTTTTGCCAACACCGTCCGTTCGCCCGTCAATCAACCGGAGTCACGTGACACCACGTAAATAAATTCACGGAGATTGACACAGATTATTATTTATTTTTTTACATTTTTCACATAACCCAATTAATTACATGTAGGTATATGGGTCTATGTTAATTTTAGGAATTAAATACAATTTATTTGGCAGCAGTTTGTGTTGTATGGTGGCCTAGGATCAGTCTATCCCCCGCCCCCCTCCTTCTTGCCGACCTCTGCAGTCGCAAGTTGATCCCCCGCCGCCCCCCTCCCTCTTGCCTCTTCTGACACACACACATAACCTGTATGACTCTGACTCTCAGCAGCAAGTTGACGTGAGGGCGCCCAAGCGCCCACTCCACCAACTTTGACATGGAAATGAGCGGCGGTAGTATAGAGATATGGCGACAGTTTTTTTATTTTTTTATTTATTTAATTTTTTTTTTTTGGAGGGCGCTCGCTCGTGCGCCCTCACATAGATTGCGCCCTGGGCGGTCGCCCACATTGCCCATAGCAAAAACCGGCCCTGGGGCTAGTGCACTATATAGGGAGCGAACAAACGAGAATTCGGACACTACGCTGAACATTTCTAAACGTCATTTGCGTCAGTAAATGCGCCGGGTATTTGTGTGACGCAGACAGATGCGCCGACATCATGTAAACAAACCGGGCACTCACGAGGTAAATTAATATTGAATGTAACATTTTCTGTGTTAAATCCCAAATAAATTGTTGACATTTCTAAACGAAAGCCAGAGACTCCCTCATTAAATGTATACTTTTTCGCGGTTATTCAGCTTCTTCTTCTCCTCCGGAAAAACACGACCGCATTGCATTGTGGTATACGGAAGTAACATGTAGGGAACATCGTATGTTCACTCAAATTTTGGGTATTTTAAGTCCACTATATAGTCAAGGAAATTTACCACTGAGAATTCGAACACCACTACAAAATGGCTAGCACCCTATATAGTGCACTATATCCGTGATAGGGAACGATTTCGAACACAGCTCGTGTGTCATCATGACAGCGCCGCTGGCAACGATGTATCGAAACTTAAATCAGCGATGGTCCAAGGGGAAGACCATCCTTATCGTTTTTAATAAAAAATTAGAAAAATAAAATTTTTAATTTTATAATGTGATAAATTATTATAAATAATTATTATTCTAAAATTATTATAAAGTTGCCCCCCCCCCCCCCGATAGTATCGACTATCGGCGATCGCTAGGGGGTGCCATCAGACGATGGAAGCTTGTGGACGATTACCCAACCCTAGTCTGAACCAGCCATTAGTGGGTGTGGTTACGGTTAGTGGGTGTGGTTACGGTTAGGGGGTGTGGTTATGGAGTTCAACCGAGATGGCGAGATCGCCGTCCGAGGAAAAGGGGCGTGTTTGTGCGTGTCGCTAGGCAACGTCCTCGGACCTCCGAGACGGATGGATATTAAAACGCACCATTGGTGTGGTTATGGTTAGGGGGTGTGGTTATGGTTAGTGGGTGTGGATATGGTTAGTTACGGTTAGTGGGTGTGGTTACAGTTAGTGGGTGTGGTTATGGTTAGTTGGTGTGGTTATGGTTAGTTGGTGTGGTTACGGTTAGTGGGTGTGGTTACAGTTAGTGGGTGTGGTTATGGTTAGTGGTTGTGGATATGGTTAGTTGGTGTGGTTACGGGTAGTGGGTGTGGTTACAGTTAGTGGGTGTGGTTATGGTTAGTTGGTGTGGTTATGGTTAGTTGGTGTGGTTACGGTTAGTGGGTGTGGTTACAGTTAGTGGGTGTGGTTACGGTTAGTGGGTGTGGTTATGGTTAGTGGGTGTAGTTAAGGTCTAGGTGTGACCCCTCCCCTCTATGGTTAGTGGGTGTGGTTACGGTTGGTGGGTGTGGTCTAGGTCTTGCTGTGACTCCTCCCCTCTCTCCCGCAGCCCTCCAGGGGATTCCGCCCCAACGGCAGGGTGTCCTACGTGGTAACCACGGATACGGGGGGCAGGCAGCAGCTGTGTTCCACGGCGGGCTCCAGCTGTGAGCTGCCTCTCCGCAGGCGGGTGAAGAAGGTGTTCCTCTGGGCGCGGAACTCAGCCGGGGAGTCCGCCCCCACCCTGGTGCCCCTCCTCCCCCTCCAAGGTGGGAGGGTGTGTTTCTGTGAGAGGATGACTGTGTGTGAAAGAGTATGAATGAGTGAATGCTCGTCATAATCACTGAATCTCCTCACAGCTTGTCTGGTATTATAACGATGATAAAATCTATGCTAGCTCGTCTTGTAGCATAGTGATGCTAATAACTTTGCTAGCTCGTCTGGTAGCATAGCGATGTTAATAACTTTGCTAGCTCATCTGGTAGCATACTGATGCTAATAACTTTGCTAGCTCGTCTGGTAGCATAACAATGCTAATATCTGTTGCCTCGTCTGGGAGCATAACGATGCTTATATCTATGCTAGCTCGTCTGGTAGCATAGCGTTGCTAATATCTATGCTAGCTAATCTGGTAGCATTGCAATGCTAATATCTATTCTCACTCGTCTGGTAGCGTAATGATGCTAATATCTATGCTAGCTCGTCACAGTAGCGGTTTGTTGACTGCAGATCGCTGGGCCGTTTCCAACCTCACTGTCATCTCCCACGGCGACCACGCCCTGCTGGTCCAGTGGAAGACTGGATCCGGACCTACCGGACCGGGATTCTCCGACTTTGTGGTGGAATGGCGGCCATTGTTAAAAAGAAACTCCTCCTCCCTGCTCTTTGACCTGGCCAATAGGAACCAGTCCAGTCTGCTGCTCACAGGTGGGTTTAGTCCGGAGCTAACAGGTAGCCTGCTGCTCACAGTAGGGTTTAGTCCGGAGCTAACAGGTAGCATGTTGCTCACAGGTGGGTTTAGTCCGGAGCTAACAGGTTGCATGCTGCTCACAGTAGTGTTTAGTCCGGAGCTAACAGGTAGCATGCTGCCCACAGGTGGGTTTAGTCTGGAGCTAATAGGTAGCATGCTGCTCACTAGTGGGTTTAGTCAGGAGCTAACAGGTAGCATGCTGCTCACAGGTGGGTTTAGCCCGGAGCTAACAGGTAGCATGCTGCTCACAGGTGGGTTTAAGCTGCGTTTTATTATCCATCCGTCTCGGATTGATAATAGCAAAATTCCGCGACAGAATTCAAGATAGCTGCGCCCAGTGTGACTTGAAGTATGAACTGTTTTCATTGTGCTTGGACCACTTTGGTGGTTTAAATGGCAATTTCAATCACTCGTATTACGGCAATACCTTACTGCGTCCGTATCTCTGCCTATGGCCTATACTCTACTTATTTTGGAGCGCCTGGTCCTCTGCCAATGCTACCGCGACAACAGCTTTCCGGATGGCGTCCATGTTTTCCTCCAACGACCGAGCGAAATAATAAAACGCTTGAAGTGTGGGCGTGGCGTCAGATCCAAGATCCGATAAGTGCATGCCCTGCAACTCGTAACACACTTGTAAAATTCAGTCGTCAATTGATGGAATGGGTTACTTCATATATCATCAAATTAAAGATAAATAACACTGAAATGGCTACTTTTTGGTTTACACATTTAAAATCCCCCAATGTTGAAGTTGGCGCCACTGATTGGTCGACAGTCGGAATGGCGGTACTAAAAGGTGTTGGAATGGGGGCATGTCGGAATGGCAGCATGTAACTGCTCACAGCTGGGTTTAGTCAGGAGCTAACAGGTAGCATGCTTCTCACAGGTGGGTTTAGTGTGGAGCTAACTGGTAGCATGCTTCTCACAGGTGGGTTTAGTGTGGAGCTAACTGGTAGCATGCTGCTCAAACTTGGTACATCATGTAGCTAACATGTAGCGTATGGTTGTGTCCTCAGGGCCCTTTGAGCCCTTCCAGCCCTACCAGGTGTCCGTGTATCCAAGGTTCACCGGCGCCATCGGCCGGCCAAACACGGCCACGGCGTACTGCAAACAGAAGGGTGAGTCCCTGAGGGAGGGGGAGAGGGGGAGAGAGGGGAAGGGGGAGAGGGAGAGGGACAGAGAGGGAGGGAGGGAGGGAGGGAGGGAGGGAGGGAGGGAGGGGGAGAAGGGAGGGGGAGAGAGAGGGAGAGAGCGTGGGAGAGAGGGAGGGAGAAAGGGGGGGGAGGGAGGGGGAGGGAGGAAGGGAGGGAGAGAGCTGTCAGACCAGAAGAGAAACAACAACCAAGTGGAAGATATAAGATCATCCGTTACGCTAGCTGGTAGGTTAGTGGCAGGCTGCTGATCAACGACTTTTCAACCCAGCACCAGGCGTCAAATAGATGTTTGGGTTAACCCTAAAACATAGGACCATAAACACATAGGACCATATACACATGACATGAACACATGAACACATAAACACAGAGGAAGAATCACGTCTACAGTCCATCCTTCCGTCTGGGTTCCCCTGGTAGTCCTGGTTCTGTAGAGCCAGCAGCCTGCAGGTCAGACCTGATGTTCTGAGGTTCTTCTGTTCCAGCTCCGTCCTCAGCCCCGGATCTGAAGGTGAGGTCGATGTGGCAGCCGTCTGTGGAACTCACCTGGGAGGAGCTCCCCCTGCAGGAGAGGAACGGAATCATCAGCAGCTACAAGCTCTCCTACTGGGCAGACCCCAAGCACATCACAGGTACCTGAAACCTCAAAAACAGTAGTCTGGTGAAGTGGCTTTGACGCCCTCTACTGGAAACCCAACGAAGGTCGCAGAAGCATACAAGCAGGGGGAGCAGCCTTCAACAAACCAAACTCTAGTGACATCACAGTCAGTGTGTCCACCACATCACCAGACCTTCTCCTTAATGACATTAAACATTTCATTAAACACCTTGGGGTAAAATAGGGGCAGTATGTAAAATCACTACTATTCTATGTTGCTAACAGTGCTCTGCTAGACCTTGTTTAATAAAAAAACATGGTAGAGCTGTCAAGCGATTAAAATATTTAATCGTGATTAATCGCATAAATGTCATAGTTAACTCTAATTAATCGCGATTAATCACAAATTATTTTTCTATGCTAAATATCCCTTGATTTTTTTTGTCCCATAATTCTTCTCATTTTAATTCTCTTATCAACATGGTGAAGTGCATCGGCTTGCCTTGTGCAAATGATTTTTTATTGATAACAACATTGGCATATACACTGATCAAAACAGGACGATACAAAAAAAGAGCCTATAGTGCAATTAAACGACTGCTTTGAACAAATGTCATTTGAACATAGCAGTCAGGCTACTGCTTCTTTGTTTTGAGCAAAATATATATATATATTTTTTTTTATAAAATAATTGCGTTAATCGCGCGATAAAAAAATTAACGCCGTTAAATTTGGTTTGCGTTAACGTCGTTAATAACGCGTTTAACTGACAGCTCTAATATATATTGATATAAAATATACTTCAATATTTTGTGGAGTTGACTTATTTAACTACGCTTTGATGAGCTAGCATAGAAGCAACTGCTAAATGACTCATTAGTGTAAATAAATGATTCCATGAGTGGACAGCCTTCTAGCTCAACAATGCAGACTTCAACAGCCCGGAGAGTTTGCCTGAACGGGTGCATTTGTTGAGACCCGTGCAATACATACATACAAAGTTCAGCACCAAATCTGCCCCGTCACCTGTGATGATATCAAAATGAAATCCGCACCTACCTGGACCCGTTAATATTTGGCCCGTTACCCGACCCATGCCTGCGATAAATTTGAATGAATGTGCTTTATTTTTATCTCGCACTACTGGAGCACGTATCATCAAACAAAGAATTCAAAAGTTGCAGTAGTGACGTGATGGGTCAAGTGGCGTATCGTTGATTAAAACACATATTTGTTGTGTGGCAATGTTTTTTTAGACATACATATATTTCACATATTTTTCAATCATGTTTTATTCCAGCAAACTAAAATACTGTTTTGGTTCTCATCCGCTATCCGACTGCTAGGAGTTTTTCTCCCGCCCGCATCCCTGCCCGTGAATTTTTGGGGACGTCACAAGAAGTAAAGCTCACAGTTACAAAGTATCTCAGAGCTGAAGTAAGGCTCACAGTTACAAAGTGACTCTGAGCTGAAGTACAGCTCACAGTTATAAAGTGTCTCTGATCTGAAGTAAAGCTCACAGTTACAAAGTGTCTCTGATCTGAAGTACAGCTCACAGTGACAAAGTGTTTCTGATCTGAAGTAAAGCTCACAGTTACATAGTGTCTCTGATCTGAAGTACAGCTCACAGTTACAAAGTGTCAGATCGGACAGATTCTGAGGTTAGGGTTAGGTGGTTAGGGTTAGGTGTTGCTAACCAGACGTGTTTGTGGTGAAGTGGTGACGGTGGACCCAGGTAACCCCAGGGTGCTGCTGAAAGGCCTCCGCAGGGTGACCTCCTACAGCTTCCAGCTCACCGTCTCTACCAACGGGGGGAATCGGAGCGGCTCCGTGATCACCTACATGACTTTGTCCGCAGGTCTGTGGCCTCACCCGGCCTTTCAATAAAGAAACCATAGCTTATTCTGTTCTAACATTTGATTCTATGTTAAACCAGCGATATGTTAATGATATTCATTATGCAGTCATTATGTTCTTTTGTTTCCCTAGAGACCCGATACATGTTGGGTTAATTGTTTTATGCTGAAGAAGGCATATGTTAAGTATTGTGACTAATGTTCCAGATGCCAGTGATGTAGGGATGCTGCTGGCGCTGTCCTTTTCCGGTTTGTCCTTGGTCGCCTTCATCGCCTTCACAGCCTGGCTGAGGTATAAGAAACGGTGAGGATCCACCTAGCAGCCCGGAGCCTCACCGGTATCTGAGGTAGAGTACAGAAGGAACCTGAGGTAGAACACAGAAGGAACCTGAGGTAGAACACAGAAGGTATCTGAGGTAGAACAGAGGAGGTATCTGAGGTAGAACAGAGGAGGTATCTGAGGTAGGACAGAGGAGGTATCTGAGGTAGGGTATCGGAGGTATCTGAGGTAGGACAGAGGAGGTATCTGAGGTAGGACAGAGGAGGTATCTGAGGTAGAACAGAGGAGGTATCTGAGGTAGGACAGAGGAGGTATCTGAGGTAGGACAGAGGAGGTATCTGAGGTAGAACAGAGGAGGTATCTGAGGTAGAACAGAGGAGGTATCTGAGGTAGGACAGAGGAGGTATCTGAGGTAGGACAGAGGAGGTATCTGAGGTAGGACAGAGGAGGTATCTGAGGTAGGTTAGAGGAGGTATCTGAGGTAGAACAGAGGAGGTATCTGAGGTAGGGTAGAGGAGGTATCTGAGGTAGGACATAGGAGGTATCTGAGGTAGGACATAGGAGGTATCTGAGGTAGAACACAGGAGGTATCTGAGGTAGAACAGAGGAGGTATCTGAGGTAGGTTAGAGGAGGTATCTGAGGTAGGACAGAGGAGGTATCTGAGGTAGATCAGAGGAGGTATCTGAGGTAAGACAGAGGAGGTATCTGAGGTAGGACAGAGGAGGTATCTGAGGTAGGACAGAGGAGGTATCTGAGGTAGGTTAGAGGAGGTATCTGAGGTAGGGTAGAGGAGGTATCTGAGGTAGGGTAGAGGAGGTATCTGAGGTAGGACAGAGGAGGTATCTGAGGTAGGACAGAGGAGGTATCTGAGGTAGAACAGAGGAGGTATCTGAGGTAGGGTAGAGGAGGTATCTGAGGTAGGAAAGAGGAGGTATCTGAGGTAGAACAGAGGAGGTATCTGAGGTAGGGTAGAGGAGGTATCTGAGGTAGGACAGAGGAGGTATCTGAGGTAGGACAGAGGAGGTATCTGAGGTAGGACAGAGGAGGTATCTGAGGTAGAACAGAGGAGGTATCTGAGGTAGGACAGAGGAGGTATCTGAGGTAGGACAGAGGAGGTATCTGAGGTAGGTTAGAGGAGGTATCTGAGGTAGAACAGAGGAGGTATCTGAGGTAGGTTAGAGGATGTATCTGAGGTAGAACAGAGGAGGTATCTGAGGTAGGTTAGAGGAGGTATCTGAGGTAGGACAGAGGAGGTATCTGAGGTAGGGTAGAGGAGGTATCTGAGGTAGGACAGAGGAAGTATCTGAGGTAGGACAGAGGAGGTATCTGAGGTAGGACAGAGGAGGTATCTGAGGTAGGACAGAGGAGGTATCTGAGGTAGGGTAGAGGAGGTATCTGAGGTAGGACAGAGGAGGTATCTGAGGTAGGACAGAGGAGGTATCTGAGGTAGGACAGAGGAGGTATCTGAGGTAGGGTAGAGGAGGTATCTGAGGTAGGACAGAGGAGGTATCTGAGGTAGGACAGAGGAGGTATCTGAGGTAGGACAGAGGAGGTATCTGAGGTAGGACAGAGGAGGTATCTGAGGTAGGGTAGAGGAGGTATCTGAGGTAGAACAGAGGAGGTATCTGAGGTAGGTTAGAGGAGGTATCTGAGGTAGGACAGAGGAGGTATCTGAGGTAGGACAGAGGAGGTATCTGAGGTAGGACAGAGGAGGTATCTGAGGTAGGACAGAGGAGGTATCTGAGGTAGGGTAGAGGAGGTATCTGAGGTAGGACAGAGGAGGTATCTGAGGTAGGACAGAGGAGGTATCTGAGGTAGAACAGAGGAGGTATCTGAGGTAGGGTATCGGAGGTATCTGAGGTAGGACAGAGGAGGTATCTGAGGTAGGACAGAGGAGGTATCTGAGGTAGGACAGAGGAGGTATCTGAGGTAGGACAGAGGAGGTATCTGAGGTAGGACAGAGGAGGTATCTGAGGTAGGGTAGAGGAGGTATCTGAGGTAGGACTAAGGAAGTATCTGAGGTAGGACAGAGGAGGTATCTGAGGTAGGACAGAGGAGGTATCTGAGGTAGGACAGAGGAGGTATCTGAGGTAGGACAGAGGAGGTATCTGAGGTAGGGTAGAGGAGGTTCGAGGAGGGTTCTGACCCACCGTGTGCTCTGCAGGGTGACAGTTGTGTTGTGTCCGATGATTCCTGACCCGGCTCACAGCAGCATCAGGAGCTGGTCCTTCGACACACTACAGGTAAACATTAACACCAGTACAGGTAAACATTAACACCAGTACAGGTAAACATTAACACCAGTACAGGTAAACATTAACACCAGTACAGGTAAACATTAACACCAGTACAGTGCTGTCTGTGAACTGGTACAGATGGTCCAGCGATGAGAAACGTGTGTGTGTGTGTCTGTGTGTCTGTTGGTCTGTCTGTGTGTGTGTGTGTGTGTGTGTGCCTGCCTGCGTGCGTGCGTGTCTGTGTCTGTGTGTGCCTGCCTGCCTGCGTGCGTGCGTGCGTGCGTGTGTCTGTGTCTGTGTGTGTGCGTGCGTGTGTATGTGTGTGTATGCGTGCGTGTGTGTGTGCCTGTGTGCCTGCCTGCGTGCGTGTGTCTGTGCGTGTGTGTGTGTAACAGGAGCTGTCGTGGGGCTGGGAGGACGAGGACCCCCCCACAGTGAGCCTGTCCCGCCTCAGCCTGACGGAGCTGTCGCAGAAGGCGGGCTGGTGGGAGGAGACCAGCGACCTGGGGGACTCTGTGTGCAGCTCGCCGCTGAGCCCCTGCGGCTCCGTGTCCTACGCCACCGTGCTCTGCGGCGCTCCCTACGCCGGGCAGCGGGCCGGTGGCGCCGCGGCATTCCGGCGCTCCGAGTCCAGCCAGCCGCTGCTGGAGGAGGAGCGCTACCAGAACCTGGCCCCTGGGGAGCTGGGGGCCCCTGGTGATGTCATCGCCCACCAGCCCTTCTTCTTTGGGGAGGGGGCGGGGTCAGACGCCGAGTGGGAGGAGTTTCCCATGCTGCGAGCGCTGGGCGACGGCTGGACCGACTCAGGACTACAACCGAAAACCGACTCAGGACTGCAACCGGAAACCGACTGAGGACTGCAACCGGAAACCGACTCAGGACTGCATCCGGAAACCGACAGAGAAAAGCTTTGGATCCTGACTTCTTGTTCCCTTTCTTACGGATTGTATCCCTAAACCTCTTTATAGATATCAGTCGTCCTCTTTTACCGGGGATTTTAAGCCTTTGAAAATCATTATATCAGATTAAATATAAATATAATAAAATCGTCGATCATTTTGTTGCGTAACACATTAATTCCTCGTTTTCAAATTAAACCATGAAAGAATCATTTTCCCTTCTTTGTATGTTGGGAAAATAATATTTCCAGGCATGGATATGATAACAGATCGATATATCTATGATCATGTGTTCTGACTGATCGTGGACCCACGCTGCTCGGTGCTCTGTTTGTCAGGCCTACCCTAAGATGGCGGCCCCCATGTAGCGGACGAGCGTTCCTGTCTGTTACTTTATACCTTCATCCCCGATCTATCTATTACTCTATCTCTGTCTCTGGTCCATTATCACTAGTATGGCTCTGAGGACGTTATTCAGATGTTCGTCTTTAGTTGTTAGGGAGTTCGGAGCGTTGAGCAAGAGGACGCAGAAATGGACGTCAGCTGTGACGGGAGGAACGTCAGGAGGATCCCACGGTGAGAGCACCAAGAGGAGGCTATCATCTGTGCATCATCTATACATCATAAATACATCCTCCATACATCATCTATACATCATCCATTCATCAACATTTAACTTGCAAACGGAGGCGTAAAGTAAGGCGGGGAAATGAACCAGTTCTGGTGTAACTATGATACTGTCGCTGATGAAGTGATCACTACATTAAGATAAGATATTCTAAAGGTGTAGATGTATTAGATAATCACTATAAGAGACACTTCTAGTGATTAAAGTCGACCTGTTCTCCATGTATTGTATGTATCTGTTGTACAGCCTTGTGATGCTCTCTCTCAAATTCAAATAGCTTTATTGGCATGACTATTGTGGTAAATCAAACAGTGTTGCCAAAGCATAACCTTATTAACATATTATGTATAGTAACAAAAGAGAACGTCAGAACAATATGTAGATATAACAATATAACATCACATACAGATGTACGTACATATAGTAATAATGGTAAAATTAAATGAATGTAAAGAGAAGCTACATAAAACACATCATAGGTTACGAATAATCCCTAAAATAACACAGTGAGGCCTGGTGTAGAATGTCATTCTCTCATTTTGTGGCAAGCTGAAATAAACTGTCCTGCGAGGACGGAGCTCTCTTTTCTCTTCCCTGTTAATATTTCTAGTTGGTCTACATGGGAGTTTATAAAATGTGGGTGTTCTTGGCCGAATTAGCTAAAAATCAGTCAGTGTGGTCAGGTAGGGGGCCACAGTGTACTGTCTGTTTACTGGGCCAAATAACACTGCATTTTGCTCTGTGTGTGTGTGTGTGTATGTTTTAGTGTTCCAATGGGTGAGGTAGGTTGGTTTCTGATGTGTTATAATTTGGTTGAGTCTAATTGATATGTTCTCAGGATGGTCCTGGGGCTGAGCAGAGGGGGAACCTGTCTGTGGAACGAGCCTCAGGACCAGCTGAGTGAGGGGACTCCTGTTCATCTCTTGGCTTTGCAGGGCTTTGTGCTGCAAGGAGTGGTGGTCACTTCGTTTTAGACAGAAGCGTACCGTGGGGTTTCAGTCAGGGCCTTCAGTAACGAACTCCACCAACGGCCAACCCCCAAACACACATGCACACAAAATTTCATATTAGGTGCCGATACAGCCAACACAGCCACAATATGCACTACTGCATAACATCCACAACAAGACAGTTGATCTTCAGCAACAACAACAGCGCACACGCACACCACTTTGTATTACCGCAGAGCTAGAGTAATGCAGCATCACCATCAGATCTGTCCTTATGTCACTCCGCAACCAGACTGCACATCACACACATGACACAAAAACAAGTGTTCACAGTTATTGTTATTTTCACCGGATGCTTTCATAACTTCAACGGATTCAATAAGGTAGCCTATTGCGACAATATTACAAGTGCAACGCCAGTTCATTAACAAAAATGAAACATACAACCCTTTATGCCACATATTTTACAACAGCTATCCAGCCAGAATATTAAGCCCACAGGAGTAGTAGTGAAAGGGTTCATTTCATATGCTTATTAAGCGGCGTCCACACACAGCATTACCATTGAGCCTACTGCCCAAATTCCAGCAATATATTTCTGTTTCCAACCATTCAAAAAAAATGCGTTATAAACTGAAGTACCACAACAACACTGGTTTTAGATGTAGCGTTTTGGGATTTTTAATGGTAGTGGATACTGGCCTAATTCAGCTCTGCAGGCATTGTTGGTAGTTGTCCTGTGTACCTGCAGAATGCTTTTACTAAATTCAGTGTTTGCAATTTCAATGAGATTCAAAAAGTTTGTTTGTTTGTGGGTCTCTCTCTCTCTCTCTCTCAGCCTCCAGAAGGCTGCTGCCTCTCGTCCAACCCTTCATTACTGTGGGAGGCTGACTTTCCTTTACAGTCTTGTGATTCTCTCTCTGTCTGTTGTACAGCCTTGTGATTCTCTGCCTGTCTGTCTGTTGTGCAGCCTTGTGATTCTCTGTCTGTCTGCCTGCCTGTCTGTCTATCTGTTGTGCAGCCTTGTGATCTTCTCTCTCTCCTCAGGAGTGCTGATCGCCCCCGTCCCCCCGGTGAGGCACTACGCCCGGGCACTGAGGAGGAAAGCAGGTACCCTAGTCTCCTATGTGTCCTTCCCTAGTCTCCTATGTGTCCTTTCCTAGTCTCCTATGTGTCCTACCCTAGTCTCCTGTGTGTCCTACCCTAGTCTCCTATGTGTCCTACCCTAGTCTCCTATCCTAGTCTCCTGTGTGTCCTAACCTAGTCTCCTGTGTGTCCTATCCTAGTCTCCTGTGTGTCCTAACCTAGTCTCCTGTGTGTCCTATCCTAGTCTCCTGTGTGTCCTAACCTAGTCTCCTGTGTGTCCTACCCTAGTCTCCTGTGTGTCCTATCCTAGTCTCCTGTGTGTCCTAACCTAGTCTCCTATGTGTCCTAACCTAGTCTCCTGTGTCCTACCCTAGTCTCCTGTGTGTCCTACCCTAGTCTCCTATGTGACCTATCCTAGTCTCCTGTGTGTCCTACCCTGGTCTCCTATGTGACCTATCCTAGTCTCCTGTGTGTCCTATCCTAGTCTCCTATGTGTCCTAACCTAGTCTCCTATGCAACCTAACCTAGTCTCCTGTGACCTATTCTAGTCTCCTATGTGTCCCACCCTAGTCTCCTATGTGACCTATCCTAGTCTCCTGTGTGTCCTATCCTAGTCTCCTATGTGTCCTAACCTAGTCTCCTATGCGACCTAACCTAGTCTCCTATGTGACCTATTCTAGTCTCCTATGTGTCCCACCCTAGTCTCCTATGTGACCTAGCCTGATATCCCACTTTACTGTTGTTCCTCACTGTGACCTCTGACCTTAACCCTACCTTACTGTCGTTCCTCACTGTGACCTCTGACCTTAACCCTACCTTACTGTCGTTCCTCACTGTGACCTCTGACCTTAACCCTACCTTACTGTCGTTCCTCACTGTGACCTCTGACCCTAACCTACTGTTGTTCCTCACCGTGACCTCTGACCTCCCAGTTCCAGAGAGCCAGCTGAGTGACCTCCAGCCCAGCCTGCTGAGGATGGACTACGCCGCCGTCCCCGCTGCTCAGACGTAGGAACCCGCACCTCACCCCCACCTCACCCCCACCTCACCCCCCCTAGGAGACATCTCCCACCATAGGGGGGTGCAGCACCAGTAGGGTGGGGGTGCAGCACCAGTAGGGTGGGGGTGCAGCACCAGTAGGGTGGGGGTGCAGCACCAGTAGGGTGGGGGTGCAGCACCACTAGGGTGGGGGTGCAGCACCACTAGGGTGGGGGTGCAGCACCAGTAGGGTGGGGGTGCAGCACCAGTAGGGTGGGGGTGCAGCACCAGTAGGGTGGTAGGGCAGCACCAGTAGGGTGGTGGTGTAGGACCAGTAGGGTGGTGGTGTACCACCAGTCGGGTGGTGGTGTACCACCAGTCGGGTGGTGTAGGACCAGATTAATGTGTACTTGTGTTTTTCTGTTTGGTAACAGAACGGATGATCTTGTTAGAAGACTAATATCGTTGGAGTTGGCCTGCCACGTGAGTGGATATTTAATAATCATTTAATAACATGTTTAACTGCTTCCTAGTACGCTGATCCCTCGCTTCTCTCCTTCTCAGAGCGACAAGCTGAGGCTGAAGAAGGAGCAGTTGGTTCAGAAAGTCAGACGGGACGAGAATGACCGGAGCTCTGTCGAGGTCAAAGGTCAGGCTCCTGCTTTCTAACAAAGAAGAATAAAAATCCATGTGTGGGATCCATTTTGATGTTTCCTCCTCTCTTCCAGTCGCGGTCCTGACAGCACGGATCCGTAACTTTAAGGAGCACCTTCAGAAACACCACAAGGTCGGTGATGAGTTCAACCTCTTAAGATAAGGTCAACGTCTTAAGATAAAGGGTGCTTAGGAAATTCAGGAATTGTTGAGTTGGGAATGGCGTGTTAACAGTACTTGGCTATCTTTATTTAACCTTGGTAAGATCATTTACTACTTTACTGGGTGCTACTACTGATGCACTTTCTATCCCCGATTGTACTACTGGCCTGGGGTCTCATTTATAAAACTGTGCGTGGGATCGCTACTAAAAACGTACGTACGCCCAAAAGCCAAGTTTTGCGTGCGCCAAAAAATATTCAGATTTATAAAACCCTGCGTACGCACACTGTACGCAATATTTGCTTTATAAATCACATAGTGCCTACAAGTGTGCGCAGCTGAATCAGCCTCACGTTCCACCCTGTACACGCCCCTTTTTAACCATAAATGGTCAATGCAAATTACCTCATGAATGCGATCTGCATATAAAACAGACTCAGATGCAAGTATTATGTCTTGCCGGAAACAATGGCAGAAGTACTGAGAAAAGCAAAAAAGCGAAATTTCACGGAGGTTGAAGTGGAGACACTTGTGGGTGAGATGAAGGCCCGAAAGGTAGTTTTGTTCGGCGGTCACGGGATTGGGATCGCCAACAACAAAAAGCAGAGTGAGTGGCAACATGTGGCTGCAGCAGTGAACTCTGTCAGTAGCATGGAGCGCACAGTCCCAGGATTAAAAAAGAAGTGGACTCGTCTGACACAAAGGTACATATTTTTATGTAGCCTACCAAAAAATCGTTATGGTCCCTAAAGACCCTCTCCCTCCGAATCCTGCCATTTGCATGGTCCGCCAGAAGTGCCATATGGTACAGCATTACCATGGCGCTCACCTCTGCATTTATAGGGTTACGACACTGACCGAGGACACCTTGGATAATCAGTTTGTAATCAGCCACGTAAAATGTTCTTGAACATAACCCCTTTTTAATCCCTGATTTGTCATGAAAAGCATCAAGAGTAACGGACAACGATTTTGATGAGGAGTGTGGCTTGGTTTTCCACACTTGGGATTTAATTGACATTTGATTATGTGTTTACAGTGTCACATAAAAATATTATGTTACAGACACATGTTGGACAGATGCTTTATTCCATGCAGTCGCGCCGTCAGTGGACAGTATGGAGTGACGGGATTAAATATAGAGAATTTTTTTTATTTCTATTCTAAGGAGATGTTTCTGGAGTTATAACTGAGAAATAACGCAGTTTACTTAAATTATTCTGATTACATAGATTTAACGCATGATACGGGTTGAAATTAAATGTATGAAGGGTGATGATAAAACATAATCGTTCTTCTCATTCTACAATTATTCCGTCTGACTTCAGTTCACCACCACACCATCTGTTTGGCCAACTCTCCTTTTCCTCCAAACCATGTGTACGCATGGGTCAGAGTTTGCTTAGGGCTGCGCACATTCTCCCATCAAGTTAGTTTTTTATAGAACACAACCTTGGCGTGGCAAGTCACGTACGCCACTTTCAGCCCCGTTTTGTGCGTACGCAACGGTTATAAATGAGACCCCTGCACTGTCACTATTTGTTGATATTACTATTACAGAACCATTGATGTAATAATATAGACCATTGAAGTACTAATATACAACATACCACTATTATGACTACTGTAGTACTGCTATTGCCTCTCATCTGCTGGCTGCGATGCAACTCTTGTATGTTCTACAGGATATCCTGTACGCCCACAAGGTTGATCTCACACTCACAAACTCACTCACACACACAAACTCACACTCACACACCACTCAGCACGCCCACACTGGTTCTTTGTCACATGTAGTCTGGTATTTGGCAATCTGCTTTTTTGTGTATGAAGTATGGTACTGATACTTTTTATATGATTATAAATATTGGTATGATCTTCCATCGGTCGGGTGTGATTTACATGTGATTTATATGACCTCTTTTCTCTTCTCTCTCTCTCTCTCTCTCTCTCTCTCTCTCTCTCTCTCTCTCTCTCTCTCTCTCTCTCTCTCTCTCTCTCTCTCTCTCTCTCTAGGATAAGGCCAATAAGAGGCACATGCTGCTGGCAGTGGACCAGAGGAAGAAGCTTCTGAAGAGGCTTCGTCTGGTGAACCACGAGGCCTTCCAGAGGGTCTGCACCCTGCTGGACATCTCCTACAGCTTTCCCCCGGAGTACTACCGGCCCGCCACCCGCCGCTGGCTGGCCAAGAAGGCTCTCTGCATGAAGGTACGTCCCTCCAGGCCCCGCCCCTCCACGCCTCCGGCCCCGCCCCTCCACACCCCCGGCCGCGGCTCACTCTGCCTAACGCCACCTCTGGTACTGATCCACCTCACGGTCTACCTCTGGTACTGATCCACCTCACAGTCTACCTCTGGTACTGATCCACCTCACGGCCTACCTCTGGTCCACCGCACGGCCTACCTCTGGTCCACCTCACGGTCTACCTCTGGGACTGGTCCACCTAACGGTCTACCACTGGTACTGGTCCACCTCACGGCCTACCTCTGGTCCACCTCACGGTCTACCTCTGGTCCACCTCACGGTCTACCTCTGGTACTGATCCACCAGTTGAGCGGGGTGTGGACCGGGCATTTTCTGAGGAGGCTCTGTGGGGACTGTTTCTGAGGAGGCTCTGTGTGGGGACTGTTTCTGAGGAGGCTCTGTGGGGACTGTTTCTGAGGAGGCTCTGTGTGGGGACTGTTTCTGAGGAGGCTCTGTTGGGGGACTGTTTCTGAGGAGGCTCTGTGGGGACTGTTTCTGAGGCGGCTCTGTGTGGGGACTGTTTCTGAGGAGGCTCTTTGGGGACTGTTTCTGAGGAGGCTCTGTGTGGGGACTGTTTCTGAGGAGGCTCTGTGGGGACTGTTTCTGAGGAGGCTCTGTGGGGACTGTTTCTGAGGAGGCTCTGTGTGGGGACTGTTTCTGAGGAGGCTGTGTGGGGACAGTTTCTGAGGAGGCTCTGTGGGGACTGTTTCTGAGGAGGCTCTGTGTGGGGACTGTTTCTGAGGAGGCTCTGTGGGGACTGTTTCTGAGGAGGCTCTGCTTCTCTTCTCAGGTCTACCAGGAGGTGCAGAAACACAAAGCTGACCTGAGACTGAAACTGAGGAAGGAAGTACTGAGCAGCTCCTCCTCCTCTTCCTCATCACAGTAGAACTCAACTCAATCCTTCCTCCTTCCACCAGCCCCAGCTCCTTCTCCTCCTCAGTAGGAGACTGTCCACTAAACCCTTGGCTCCTTCCCCCTCCTGCCTCCTTTCCTTTTCAAACATCTGGTTCCACATCTCTGCCCGTTGTTCCACACGCAGAAAATAACTTGCTGTATGAGACTAAATAAAGAATGCATTTCAAAGGAAGTCAAGTGTTGAGTTCTTATTATTCATGAGGAGGAATATCTGAGGCTCTCGTTCTAATCGGTTGTATCTAGGAGGTCGCTCTAGATTAAACAAAGTTAGCAGAGAAGGTGTTGAAACGCCTTTACGCAACAAGTTGTTTCCCTTAAACCACCTGATGACGCGTTGCTCCCCTTAACCACGCCGTCTCAGTTCTCTAGTCACCAGTGAACTCACAGCTCCTGAGAGCAGCTCGTGATTCTGCTGTTCGTCAGCTTCCTGTGGTTAACTCGCTGATCTCAGCCTCTCTTCTCGTATCAACACCTCTGAACATTTCACATTTCCAGCGTCTTCAGACTCCAACTTTCTGAGGTACGCTATGGTTTTCAGCTAACAGTGTTCATTTATGCCTTATTAATAGTAGTTCTGGTTGTTAAACTTGAATCACCCTTAATGATCACTAGTTTTAGTTTTGACCAACGATTTAAAATAGTAATTCAAATAATAATGTTTATGGTACCTTCAAATGGGCTATGGCTAGCAATTTAATAATCATAGTAATAATAGTAATATTTCAATTTGTAATGCAACACGGGAGAAACACTTTCATAAGCAATGAAGAAGTCTCTGAAATAAAGATTGGGAGGGCAGCTTTAGTTACCGAGGTAGGTGGTTGATTAGGTAGTTGGGTAGGTAGTTGGTTAGGTAGTAAGGTAGTTGGTTGGGTAGGTGGTTGGTTGGGTAGGTAGTTGGTTAGGTAGTAAGGTAGTTTGTTGGGTAGGTGGTTGGTTAGGTAACTGGGTAGGTATTTAGGTAGGTGTTTGGTTAGGTAGTTGGTTAGGTAGTAAGGTAGTTGGTTGGGTAGTAAGGTAGTTGGTTGGGTAGGTGGTTTGGTAGGTTAAATCATGCACTATTTTCCATTGACTATAGTCTCGTCAGTAGTTAACACTAGGATGTAAGTAGCTGGCCTTGGGGTTATCTTTTGGTAACACTTTGTATAGTTCACATCCTTTGTCCGTTCTTGCACACAACCGTCTAGACTGAGCAATCCTTTTAAAGGACAACCACTCGATCAATATTATTACATGTTTTGTTAGTTTCCATTTATTACTTATTTGAGGTTTGGTACATCATAACAAGGATTGGTGAATCATAAGTAATTACTGAAGGGGTTTGTTCGATCATTACGGAGTACTAGCGGATTAGTACATCATACGTAGTTCGATGTTTTATAAATCATCAAATCAAAAGTAGTTACTGGTTGGTACTAGGGCTGGGACGACGCGTCAACGTAATCGATGACGTCGACGTAATTTATGCGTCGGCAAAAAATGTGCTTCGATTAAAAATAAAAAAATAAAAAAATAGATGGGCGGCGCCGGAGCGTAGTTGCAACGCCAGTGGCTCCGCAGACTTTCATAAGTGCAAGGCGCCACGCACCCCCTCCTCTAAAGTATGGGAATTCTTTAATGTGAAAGGAAACGATTCCGTGATATGTCGTCTTTGCAAAATGGAGATGACTTTCCATTCTAGCACCACGGCAATTCACCAGCACCTGAAGAGGCGCCACCCGGTAGCAGCTACACATGACTGAGCACCGTAGAATTCTAAGAATGCATTACTTTGCACTTTTATTTTGGAATTTAAAGGCAATAAACATGTATTGAAATGTTAAGGAATTCATATTTCTTTCATTCAGATATGTAAATCAACATGAAGAAATTGCTATTTGTCAATTAATGGGGAGATAATCGAAATCGAATCGGACTGAAAAAATGAATCGTTAGATGAATATGCATCGAAAAAATAATCACTCGATTAATCGTTTAAAAAATAATCGTTTATCCCAGCCCTAGTTGGTACGTCCTAACTAGTTCTAACCCTTGACGTATCTTTAAGCTGTGGTGTGTGTGATGCAGCTGTAAACCAGGTGGGATCAGATGTGTGTCTATGAAGCAGGTGAACATGTCCAACCCGGTGGTGAGCCAGCAGCCGGGGGCCAGCTCCTACGGGACCAACGTCCAG
This sequence comes from Gadus morhua, assembly GCF_902167405.1. Taxonomy (NCBI): domain Eukaryota; kingdom Metazoa; phylum Chordata; class Actinopteri; order Gadiformes; family Gadidae; genus Gadus; species Gadus morhua. The sequence continues at coordinate 1,207,033 of NC_044053.1, forward strand.
ACCGGAGCCTGGAGCTCCGGCCTCTGCTCCTGCTTCAACGACATGCCCATCTGTAAGCGCACACACACGCACACGCACACACGTGCTCGGACACACGCACACACAGAACCACCCAGTCCAGTAGGAGAGGTGTGAGGAGTGGGGACATTGTAGAAGGTGTCCGTGTTCCTCAGGCTGTCTGGGCTGCCTGTGCCCGCTGGCGCTGGGCTGCTACACCGGCCACCACTACGGAGAGGCCTTCTGCCTGGGCATCGTCCCCGGAGGGATGACCGCTATGAGGACACACATGAGACTCACCTATGGTATCCAGGTAACTACGGTCCACCTGAGAACACATGACCAATACAGGCGTTCACGTAGTGTGAGTTAAGACCAACACATGTTTTCATAGTTATGATGATAGATCGATAGTAATCAATAGTTACGGTCCAATTCAGTTTAATTCAGGTTAAGTTCCCTATATCTCAGTCACCTATGATCCGTTTTCAGCCCCATTCGCAGCTTATATCTGTTCTTGAATTCTCTTTAAGTCAATTGACCAATTGGCTGTGTGACCCTACAGGGTAGCATCCTGAATGACGCGCTGATGACGTCGTGCTGTGGTTGGCTCGAGGTGTGCAGGATGGCGCGAGAGATGCGCAGCAGGAACGGAGACGTTTGATCTATAAAGTTATCTCTATAAAGTTATTTCTATAAAATTATCTCTTATCTCTCCTGTCTGCTGTTTTCATCCATTTCATTGCATTTATTCTACATTAAAATTGTTAATTAAACGTTGTTTACTGTTGATCATGTAGTGAAAATGTGTGCGATAATTATTTTTCAAGAACATATGGAGGAAACACATGATTGAACCGAACTGTTTTAGGACAGGTTCACTGTTTACGTTATTGATCAGAAATCCATAAACCGATAAACCGTTTACCGTTAAACCGGTGATACCCCACGTCGCTTTATACTCACCTCTGATTGGCTCATGGCCCGTCCTCGTATATACATAGATCTGATTGGCTGTTGGCGCTCTCCGGCTACCCTGGGTATTTATATACATGGATCTGATTGGCTGTTGGATCCGTGGCCTGGCAACAAGAAAACGCTGACCGCCCCCTGAGCCGTACAACCGGTACTCAACGAATATTGAGAGCAACGCACAGATTATTGAGAGTAACACACCGAGTATTTGTAGTTAACCCCGGTGTATTGGTAGTAGACCCCGTGTGTCGGTAGTTAACTAGGTTTAGGTTAGTTAGGTCTCGATGTCGTCGCGGACCCTCCCGCTGCTCTTCCTCGGGCTCGGCGGGGAGATGCTCTACATCCTGGACCAGCGGCTCCGCGCGCAGAGCATCCCGCCCGACAAGGCCCGCAAAGGTACTAGACGTCATCACGTGATCACATGTGTTCTCTTCTCTGTACCCGGTACCCAGCATCACGATCACCTCTCTTCAGTACCCGGTCCTCATGTGTTGGAATTTCACGTGTTCACTTCCCTTCAGTAGGACGTATTAACCTGTCTTGAAGATAAGAAGTATAATATTCACCTGCAGGTGGACGATCGTTCATTAATTAAAGGCTTGTCGTAAATGGTTCAAAGCACAAATATCCAAGAGGCTGTTGCATTATTAACCAATTATTGTAACCTTGGATTTGATTCACAATGAATGAACCATAAATGATGGAGCCATCCCAGTTCATGTGTTAACCATCCCCTGGTTACCAGGACAACCTGACGAAGTTTGTCACTCTCCTTTGACTATAAAGTCTCGTCCGAAGCTGACTGGATAGAGAAGGACAGAAGGAGAGGTAGTATGGCTTCTCTGGCTCCCTAGTCTCAGCTGTTGCTTTGGGCCTAGAACCAGAGGCCCCATGGTGGGTGAGGTGTAACAGGGGCGGAGGGGCACACATGGTGGGTGATGTGTAACGTCCTTGTGGGGCCGGGGGGGGGGGCAGGGCTGCTGCTTCCTAGGGCCGCGGGACAGAGGCTTGGGGGGGCCGGCCTTAGATCGCTGCTTACTAGCCACTGCGATAGCAAGGGCTTCTGGGTAACCCCTGGCTCACTCCGTCTCCATGTGCAGTGATGAACGACATCATCACCACCATGTTCAACAAGAAGTTCCTGGAAGAGCTGTTCAAGCCCCAGGAGCTGTACTCCAAGAAGGCCCTGCGCACGGTGTTCGACCGGCTGGCCCACGCCTCCATCATGAGGCTCAACCAGGCCAGCATGGACAAGGTACCGAGCCTAGCTCCAAACATAGCACCTAGCACACAGGTAGCATGGACAAGGTACCTAGCCTAGCTCTAAACATAGCACCTAGCATACAGGTAGCATTAAGAGCGTACCTAGCCTAGCTCAAAACATGGCACCTAGCATGCAGGTAGCATGTACAAGGTACCTAGCTTAGCTTTAAATATTCCTTGCATACAGCTAGCATTGACAAGCTAGATTGCCTGGGACTCTCTCCCCCCTCCCTGAGCTCTACGACCTGATGACCCTGACTCACCCTCTCTCCCCCCCTCCCCCAGCTCTACAACCTGATGACCCCTGACTCACCCTCTCTCCCCCCCTCCCCCAGCTCTACGACCTGATGACCCTGACTCACCCTCTCTCCCCCTTCCCCCCCTCCCCCAGCTGTACGACCTGTTGACCCCTGACTCACCCTCCCCCCCCCTCCCCCAGCTCTACAACCTGATGACCCCTGACTCACCCTCTCCCCCCTCTCTCCCCTATCTCCCCACCTCCCCCAGCTCTACGACCTGATGACCCCTGACTCACCCTCTCCCCCCTCTCTCCCCCCTCCCCCAGCTCTACTACCTGATTACCCCTGACTCACCCTCTCCCCCCTCTATCCCCTCTCTCCCCCCTCCCCCAGCTCTACGACCTGATGACCCCTGACTCACCCTCTCTCCCCCCTCTCTCCCCCCTCCCCCAGCTCTACGACCTGATGACCATGGCCTGTAAGTACCAGGTGCTGCTCTGCCCGCGGCCCAAAGACTTGCTGCTGGTCTCCTTCAACCACATGGACGCCATCAAGGACCTGGTGAAGGAGGCTCCGCCCATCCTGAGCCAGGTGGACGACACCTACCGCCAGCTGATAGAGGTACTGAACCCTACCGTATCCCTACCGACCTACTGCCAGCTCATAGAGGTACTGAACCCTACCTTAACCCTACCGTAACCCTACTGCCAGCTCATAGAGGTACTGAACCCTACCGACCTACTGCCAGCTCATAGAGGTACTGAACCCTACCTTAACCCTACCGACCTACCGCCAGCTCATAGTGGTACTGAACCCTACCATAACCCTACCACCAGCTCATAGAGGCAGAGCTCCAGAGTGCGCCTAATTTGGGCGCACATGCGCCTAGAATTCGGAGTAGTGCGACCAAATATTTTATTTGGGCGCACCGGTGCGACTGAAAATGTATCTGGTATAACAACCCGGTATCACGCCAAGGTGTAAAATAGGTACGTTTGTCAACATCGCAAGGCGTGTTCAGGGTCACGCTTTGCCTGACCAAAGCGTCACCCTGAACACGCGTCCTTCTCCATTCGAAATGAATGGGGGAATAGCACCAACAGGGGGCGATACGTTCTCCTAGCATTTGGTGAAATTGTTACGTAGCCATATTAATCGTTATTATCTGAATGGGAAATGCAATATTTTAGGACAGATACACCATTAAACGTGTTTCTAATGACATTTCTAGCGAGAAATTTACATTTTCCTTGCATAATCTTCAGTCAGTGAATGTGTATGATCTTTATTTATCTTTATTATCTGAATGAAATGCAATATTTTAGGATCGATTCACCGTTAAACGTGTTTCTAATAACATTTCTAGCGAGAAATATACTTTTTACTTGCATAATCTTCAGTCAGTGATTGTGTCTGATCTTTAGTTTTATAGTTATTAGGAAGATTTAATCGGCTCGCTCGCATGTTTCAACGACGTCATGTTGCTAGGGACGCTGCTTTCGCTAAACTAGCAGCTCACGTGTGTCCTGCGTTTGTGTTATTAAACCGTTAACTTTTAATGATATTGTAATAACCACAGGCGAGGTATTGAGCGAAGTAAGCTTGATAGCAGGTTTATTTGATTCCACAATCGGACAAGCAGGTACAGCTCCACCGGAAAACTACAACAACCAAAACTCCCGCCCGGAAGGAAACCCCCGGAACCCCCTCTCAGAAGGCCTGCCCCTTCCTCCCAAACCCTGTGACGTGAAACACATTTTATCTGAGAGCCAACCCAGTCGCCAAAAGCATACGTTGACAGTGTACGTTTTCATTGTAACACTGGATTACGTCGCATTTCAACATAAAATAGCGTGTACACACACACACATACACACACACACACACACACACACACACACACACACACACACACAATGCATTTCGCTGCTAAAACAACAACTTGGGCTGCTTCTAGGACATTTTGGGTGGATTTTGAACGGTATGTGGGCAGGACGTTTTTTGCAGGCAGGACCTGGCAACCCTGCGCTGTTGCCCGAGGTGCAGAAATGCTCCGGAACAGATCTGGATCCACCATGGCCAAAATAATTGTCATGAATACCATGAATAGATTCATGCATTATCATTCAACTTCAACATGTGTTTTTACAGTATAGAGTGGTGGAGGGATGACGTATGTTGGCCAACCCGGAAGTGAGCGTCGACCTGGGTTTCCCTTGACAAAAAGCCAACAGGTTTTTCCATTGGATTTTGGATTATTGCAGAAAAATTAGCATCTTTGAAGCACCTCCACAAAAACTGAAAATAAATAAAAATAACTGTGCTCCAAAGAACGAAATGTAAACCAATGCATTCCTAATGGGAGTGTTTCTCCGATTTTTCCATGCTACACAGAACGAAATGTAAACCCATGCAAATAAAGACTTCATGGTCATAATAATTTAAATATCATTATTCTCCTCAGTGTGTAGGGTGGTATTCTATTTTTTTCAACTGGGCTGCATCCAGTCACTTGACCGTCATGGTTGCTATGGTGGTTGCTATCGACCAGCCCCTCTAATCCTTACATGGCTCTAAAAACCACGCGGCAAAGGAGCTGCCGTCCATTGTGTTGTTATTGTCGTAAACTAGAGTCCGATGGTTAAAAAATAGACAGATATTCCAAGGTATCCTTAAAAGGCAGCTTGGATGTTTTTATTTTCTGCAGTTTAGACTTCTTCTATAACCTATTTTTGAACGCAAAACACCAAGCTCAATGATTTAACGAGGCAGGGTTATTTGAAAGAATTTATTAAATATATATTTGTGAGAGGTCATTCCTTCTCCTGAGTTTGCTTCCTATTTATGTCTAGTGTACAACCCTACTGTCCACAAGCATCACCCCCCCCCCCCCCTCCCCATATGGATTTGGAGAATTGTTGCCACGTCCCAGTGGTGGAGGTATCATATATATGAAAGAGGGCATTCAATTATACTACAATGATCAATTAGGAGGCCGAAGCCCTAAAGGAAGTGATGCAATAGGTGACTGGGTCGACAACATTTAAGTAAACTGTACTTTGAGGTCTCTTATACATCAAAGGGGGTCTCAAAGGACGCATACGCTTCAACCTGTGGCTCCAGCCCTACAGGAAATGACTTAGCAAGTGCTCCATCTCGTTGCACCTGCACCCAGCGGCTCGCTTGCAAGATTTTGGCCTGAAGTTCTTCCCAGACCTACACCCTAGCCATCCAACACGCATATCTGAGAATCAGGCTTCTCTTTAATAATGACAAAAAGTTACGAGAGAAATACACATTCACTTTTTGTTATCTCATAAGCGGCGTGGTGCCGGCTCCTTTTGACCTTTTGACCCCAGACTTCAAAAACGTGGCCGCAGGCCAGCTGTGTCTACACACCTTAAGCCACAAATGTACACCTCCATCCCACAAAATGGGGACTAGAAACTAACCTCTGTCTTATGTACATTTACTGTACTGTGGTCACGCCCCTTTTCCGGCCTTTTCGAGATAGCTAGGGAGGCTAAAATGTTTACACACATTTCCCAGGGCCCCGAGAATGACATATCCGAGATTTGGAGTTCTAGCCCTTTTGAGAAAAAAAGTTTTCCCAAATGGACTGTCATTTGGACAAAGCCCCTCAGAAGTGTTACCTGCAAGACCTAATGGTTCAGAATGTGGTGGAAAAACCTTTTTGAGATAGGAACGTGCTACCGCCCTGAAATTTGAATACCTTATTCTAAGGCCTAACTGGGACCCCCGCACCAAAATTTGGCCCGGTCGGACCCCGAGGGCAGGATGGGGTGGCCCTTCCTGCCCGAAACTTGGCCCAGTCAGACCCCGAGTGCAGGAAGGGGGGGCCTGGACTTTCATAATCCTCGCTCTGTGACTGTAAAGGATGTTTGGTCGGATGTTATGACGAAGAATCATATTGTGAATGGGAATATTCTATAAATGTCTTGATATCATCTTTCGTCTCAACACTTCTGCTGCAGCTGCTTAAAGTCTCACTCCGAGAACCTTAAAATATGAATCAATCCATTAGAAGTATGAAAATATCTTCCCGGTGTCGTAACGGGGCAAACAAGGTGTCCTTTGACATCTACGATTCGAGGCGATTGCAACAGTGCCACACATGATCATATTTGAATATGTTTCGGGGTAGTAATTAGCTGTCGATTTTGGAGGCCTTTATCAATAATGACCAGCTATAGATTTGCTTCCCGATGGAGATTTTTGACAAATTACATGTTATTTAGCATCTACACGTTAAGCTGAGTCCAATGAGATCAAGCTCGCCCTCTTGCTACACCGAGATCATGTCCTAGACCTAGGTGTACCATGTAAAATACATGTTACCATTTGCTAGAGTGTCATGCTGGGTGTCATTGGACTCAGCTCAACGTGTAGATGCTAAATAACGTGTCATTTCAAATTTATATCGGGAAGCAAATCAATAGCTGCTCATTATTGATTAAGGCCTCCAATTTCGACAGCTAATTACTACCATTAAACATGTTCGAATATGCTCATGGCACCGTTGCAATCGCCTGGAAGCGTAGATGTTGAAGGACACCTTGTTCGCCCTCTTACGCCACCGGGAAGATATTTACATGCTTCTGATTGACTAATGAATTGATTCATGTATTCACCAAGAAGTCTGGGGTCAAAAGGTCAAAAGGAGCCGGCACCATGCCGCTTATGAGACAAAAGTTAATGTGTATTTCTCTCACAACTTTTTGTCATTATTAAAGAGAGGCCTGATTCTCAGATATGCAGGTTGGATGGCTAGGGTGTAGGTCTGGGAAGAACTTCAGGCCAAAATCTTGCAAGCGAGCCGCTGGGTGCAGGTGCAACGAGATGGAGCACTTGCTGAGTCATTTCCTGTAGGGCTGGAGCCACAGGTTGAAGCGTATGCGTCCTTTGAGACCCCCTTTGATATATAAGAGAACTCAAAGTACAGTTTACTTAAATGTTGTCGACCCAGTCACCTATTGCATCACTTCCTTTAGGGCTTCGGCCTCCTAATTGATCATTGTAGTATAATTGAATGCCCTCTTTCATATATATGATACCTCCACCACTGGGACGTGGCAACAATTCTCCAAATCCATATGGGGAGGGGGGGGGGTGATGCTTGTGGACAGTAGGGTTGTACACTAGACATAAATAGGAAGCAAACTCAGGAGAAGGAATGACCTCTCACAAATATATATTTAATAAATTCTTTCAAATAACCCTGCCTCGTTAAATCATTGAGCTTGGTGTTTTGCGTTCAAAAATAGGTTATAGAAGAAGTCTAAACTGCAGAAAATAAAAACATCCAAGCTGCCTTTTAAGGATACCTTGGAATATCTGTCTATTTTTTAACCATCGGACCCTAGTTTACGACAAAAACAACACAATGGACGGCAGCTCCTTTGCCGCGTGGTTTTTAGAGCCATGTAAGGATTAGAGGGGGGTCGATAGCAACCACCATAGCAACCATGACGGTCAAGTGACTGGATGCAGCCCAGTTGAAAAAAATAGAATACCACCCTACACACTGAGGAGAATAATGATATTTAAATTATTATGACCATGAAGTCTTTATTTGCATGGGTTTACATTTCGTTCTGTGTAGCATGGAAAAATCGGAGAAACACTCCCATTAGGAATGCATTGGTTTACATTTCGTTCTTTGGAGCACAGTTATTTTTATTTATTTATTTATTTTCAGTTTTTGTGGAGGTGCTTCAAAGATGCTAATTTTTCTGCAATAATCCAAAATTCAATGGAAAAACCCAGGTCGACGCTCACTTCCGGGTTGGCCAACATACGTCATCCCTCCACCACTCTATACTGTAAAAACACATGTTCAAGTTGAATGATAATGCATGAATCTATTCATGGTATTCATGACAATTATTTTGGCCATGGTGGATCCAGATCTGTCTATTTCTGCACCTCGGGCAACAGCGCAGGGTTGCCAAGTCCTGCCTGCAAAAAACGTCCTGCCCACATACCGTTCAAAATCCACCCATAATTTCCTAGAAGCAGCCCAAGTTGTTGTTTTAGCAGCGAAATGCATTGTGTGTGTGTGTGTGTGTGTGTGTGTGTGTGTGTGTGTGTGTGTGTGTGTGTGTGTGTGTGTGTGTGTGTGTGTGTGTGTGTGTGTGTGTGTGTGTGTGTGTGTGTGTGTGTGTGTGTGTGTGTGTGTGTGTGTGCGTGTGTGTGCGTGTGCATGCGTGCTAACACGCTATTTTATGTTGAAATGCGACGTAATCCAGTGTTACAATGAAAACGTACATTGTCAACGTATGCTTTTGGCGAATGGGTTGGCTCTCAGATAAACGTGTTTCACGTCACAGGGTTTGGGAGGATGGGGCGGGCCTTCTGAGAGGGGGTTCCGGGGGTTTCCTTCCGGGCGGGAGTTTTGGTTGTTGTAGTTTTCCGGTGGAGCTGTGCCTGCCTGTCTGATTGTGGAATCCAATAAACCTGCTATCAAGCTTACTTCGCTCAATACCTCGCCTGTGGTTATTACAATATCATTAAAAGTTACATAAAGTAACGGTTTAATAACACAAACGCAGGAAACACGTGAGCTGCTAGTTTAGCGAAAGCAGCGTCCCTAGCAACCTGACGTTGTTGAAACATGCGAGCGAGCCGATTAAATCTTCCTAATAACTATAAAACTAAAGATCAGACACAATCACTGACTGAAGATTATGCAAGTAAAAAGTATATTTCTCGCCAGAAATGTTATTAGAAACACGTTTAACGGTGAATCGATCCTAAAATATTGCATTTCCCGTTCAGATAATAAAGATTAATAAAGATCATACACTTTCACTGACTGAAGATTATGCAAGGAAAATGTACATTTCTCGCTAGAAATGTCATTAGAAACACGTTTAATGGTGTATCTGTCCTAAAATATTCCATTTCCCATTCAGATAATAACGATTAATATGGCTACGTAACAATTTCACCAAATGCTAGGACAGGGGTCGGCAACCTTTTGCATCAAAAGAGCCATTTTGGCCCATCTCCCGCAAAACTTTTTTTTTTGGAGCCGCAAACTTTTTAATTCACCCCCTCCCCCCTCCGGAGACGCTAACGCTGCGCACCACACAGACATTTTTTGTGACACTCTGTAAAAAAAAAACATAGTTTGTTGCATTCATGAAATTATAAAACAACAAAGAGAAAGCTGTTGAAGAACATTTTATTGCTGTTCTAACAGGAAAACCTCAAACTCTTATGAAGAGGAGAAATAACTTTGAAATAAATCAAACATATAGAACGAGTATAATAAGTCTAAACATAAAGAACACAACTAAACAGGTAAACATAGGTTTGTTGTCATCCTCTTGATTTATTTCTTTGGCTTTTAAACAATTCACCACAGCCTCACAAATGTCCTCCCCCCGTGTTTGGCCTTTTAGCGGTATCAACTCAATAATTTCTTCCTGCGGCCCGTCAGAGTTCACGTATTTGCATAACAGCGCTAGTTGTTCAATGTCGTTCACATCACTGGCGATGGAGAATGCTGGAGCTGAATTTATGTCGTTAATTTGTTGACTGGTGATGTTTTCTGACATCTTAATGGTCCTGTCCTTTACGTTTTTTGCAGAGAGAGGCATGTCTTTAATTTTCTGAACAATTTCAGTTTTGTTTTTAAAGTCCGAGAATAGATGTTCTGATATAAATGTAAATGGACTGCATTTATATAGCGCTTTTCTAACCATTGGCCACTCAAAGCGCTTTACAATATTGCCTCACATTCACCATTCACGCACACATTCACGCACCGACGGCGGAGTCAACCATGCAAGGCGACAGCCAGCTCGTCGGGAGCTAACAGTCAGGGTTAGGTGCCTTGCTCAAGGACACCTCGACACTCGAGTAGGAGGAGCCGGGGATCGAACCAACACATAAATCCATATATTTTAATGAATGTCTCTTTCAAGTATTCTCCATCTGTGAATGGCTTTCCGCACCTGACGATCTCCTGAGCTGCCGCAAAACTAGCAGCAGTTGTTGAATTTGGAGACTTGATCCATTTCTTAAAAGTAATTTTACTCTGCTCACCTTTCCGCAGCAGTTCCGAAATCGCTCTTTTCCTTTCATCTCCTGCTTGGTACTTTTCAGCAAATGCTGAGTGTTTGTTCTGGAAATGTCTTTCAACATTACATTTTTTGTTATTGGCTAATTTCTCGCAACATATCAAGCATATAGGTAAGCCTGCATCAGTAGTACTGAAAGCAAATGAATCTGTCCACGCTGAATTAAAATCTCGATTTTCCTCTGCCACTTTTCTTTTCTTGGATTTATCCATGGTTAGTTTACTCAATATTAGTCAGAGAGGGAGTTAAATGGTTAAATCTTTAGCTGTCATGTGGCATCAGGGAGTAGCCTACAGTACAGTAGACTACAGTAGCCAGTCAGCAGCGTCAACCATTGACGTTCTACGTGATCGGTCATGGCCAGCAATGTAAACAAGGAATAGATAGCATAGCATAGCATAGCGATACAATAGTCAAGTAATGAAAAAACTGTAAGGACCTTTATTATCAAAATATAACGTACTGAAACTTTAATATTCAACACACGGTAGGTCCACAACATGTATTAGCTTGTAGCTAAATAACTTTTTGACTACGAACTTTAATGCTGTAAACCCTTCTCGCTCAGTATTCGTTCGTGCAATTGGCTGTCAACGGTGGATGCTGCTGTTTGGCGGCTCACTGGAATGTCCCGCCTCCTGCCAATGGCAGCATCTAGGCTACATCCTGATGCCAGATGCCAGTTAAAGATTTAACTCCTACTGGGATTAGCCACCTGCAAATCAACAAAGCTTTGTCATTCACTCCCCCCCTCACGGTAGCGCAATTGCGCATCCATTGCGACCTCTCGTTTAGTTGACGATATATATAAAAATATATATACTTTTTTTTTTTTCTTTTTTTTTTTCTTTTTAAGAAAACTGCAGGGAGCCACGGCTGAGGGGCTAAAGAGCCGCATGCGGCTCCGGAGCCGCAGGTTGCCGACCCCTGTGCTAGGAGAATGTATCGCCCCCTGTTGGTGCTATTCCCCCATTCATTTCGAATGGAGAAGGACGCGTGTTCAGGGTGACGCTTTGGTCAGGCAAAGCGTGACCCTGAACACGCCTTGCGATGTGGACAAACGTATCTATTTTACGCCTTGGCGTGATACCGGGTTGGGTATAATTAGTATTATTATTTTTTTTACAGAGCAGTCTATTCATAATATTGTAATGACCACGGAAGAGGCAGTGAATGAAGTATTGATTAGACAGCGATTTATTAGATACCTAATAAACCGTTGGAACACGCAAGACCGGTAACAATGGCAACGCCGGTAAACAAACCCGCGAAGCCCAATCCAGGGGCCTGTACTACGAAGCTCGATTAGAGGGTTAGCGAGGTATGTTGAGCTGAAAGCCTGGGTTAGCTGTACCATGAAAGTCGATATCTTTAAGCGTCGCTGTATCACCATGGTGACTTACGCTCGCAACCAAACCTGGTCGGGAGCAGCTTTTCAGCGAGTCTACCCGGAGATCGGCTACTTATATCGGCGTGCGCTGCTTCCTAGCCCCTCCTCCGATGATGGCGTCACCATTTGTGGGTGTTCCCATGGACCTCGACGCACTTATCGTACAGGCGTCTCTCCGGAGACAGATGGTTTTTCGGGACAAAACCGATCCCTTGGCATTGTCTGATGATATTCTTTATGAGAGATACAGATTCGGCATTTATTTAAGGCATTTATTTAATGGTCAAAATATTATTAATCAGTGGCGTAAATATCGACGGTGCAACCCCCCCCCCCCCCCGTCAACAACTCAGCGCAAGGCAAGCACGGCCCAACGTCCCCCCCCCCTCAACAACTCACAACTTGGGTGCACCATAAATACGTGCTGGTGCACCCAAATGAAAAATGTAGGCGCACCAGTGCACCCAAGGAAAAAGTTAGTCTGGAGCCCTGCATAGAGGTACCTAACCTTGTCCTAACCCTCTCATACTGACCCAGCGTCCCTGACCCTAACCCTAACCCTAACCCTGTCTCATTCTGTCCAGATCTACACTCCCCTGTCCAGTGGAGAGTTCCAGCTCATCAGACAAACTCTGCTCATCTTCTTCCAAGACATGCACATCAGGGTAATATATAGAATTTATAGATGCAGTATGTTATTTCTTGATTTATTGAGTTATGTTTACAACACATAGAGTGTGTGTGTGTGTGTGTGTGTGTGTGTGTGTGTGTGTGTGTGTGTGTGTGTGTATGTGTGTCTATAGTATATCTCTATACCTCTATGTCTCATGCTTCCCTTTAGGTGTCCATCTTCCTCAAGGACAAGGTCCAGAACTCCAACGGACGCTTCGTCCTCCCGACCAGCGGACCGGTACCGCATGGAACACAGGTCCCCAGTTTGATCAGGTACACACACACACACACACACACACACACACACACACACACACACACACACACACACACACACACACACACACACACACACGTTTGTGATTGGTCCAGGACGTTGAGCTGCTCTGTGATTGGTCCAGGCTGTTCCGCTGTAACGGGGAGGAGTCGAGGCGGTTTCAGTTCCAGAGCGGAGGGACCTACAGCAGCGCTTTGCGGCCGGGCTCCCTGGAGATGTTTGGAGACCGCGTCATCAAGCTGGGCACCAACATGTAGGACCTCTGTCACGTTAAAATTGTACCGGGGGCGAAAATTGTACCGGCCTACGTCATCAGTTGTTTGCATCTTGACAACCTGCCTGGCAACAGACGACGCGATCGTCTGTTGCCGGGCAGGTTGCAAAAAAACTTTCGGCTCATGTTTCCAAAAGACGAAATAACAATAGTACAGCGGTTAAGCCCTCAAATCAAGGGGAATTGTGCACTTTTTGAAAGAAACATGAAACTTCTACCATAGTTAGGTTATACCATTAGGTTCATTTTCAGATTTGGAGGGAAGTCAGATTTGACCTCTGAGGCCCGGTAGAGGTCAAATCCAAAATGGCCGCCATTAATATTCAAAAGTGCCTCACGTTGGAACCAAACACAGTAGAAAAACACTTAAGGTGTCATTTCCCACTAACTTTTGGGTGCCCATTCTGTATCTGATACATTTGAAACCACCAGAATTCAAGAAAATGCATTTATGTAAAGGTCAATGTAAAAAAAAAGATAAAAATATTCATTTTTTATGTACCCCAATTAATTTCTTTGTTGTCTCTGTATTATTCAGTTATTTGTTGTTATTTCATGAGATGTGTGGCTAATTTAATTCCTTCACAGCACAGAATTATCCACAGGTGACCCCCGAGACCATTTTCACAGACCACCTGCAATACCACCGCTGACCACTGGTTGAAAAACCCCTGCTTTAGAGCGTTGTTGCTAGGCAACATGGAAGGCCACAGTACTAGAGAGCACTTCAACCGACATATTCTAACAGGTAAAAGGATTGACTATGAACAAACAATATTATTACATAATAAATTACATAATATTATTCAATCAACGCATTATTGCCTCTCTTTCTTGACAATGCACATTCAGTAGCAATGATTCGGCACTCTATGGAAATCATTAAAATAGCAGTTCAAAATGTGAACCCTGGTCAGATTCCTGTCCTTGCTGCTGACCAACCACTGTATGCTCTCGCTAAACAAATACAGTGGTCCTGGCCAGACACTTATGGAGAAGATCACTTTGTGATCATGTTTTGTGGTCTACATATTGAAATGGCCATGTTGAAGTTGCTGGGAGACTGGCTAGAAGGCAGTGGCTGGACCAATGCCCTGATCCAGGCTGACATTGCAAGTTCTGGAACAGCCAATTCCTTCATACATGCCAAACATGTCACCAAGACCCGCCATGCACACCAGGTCACGGCTGCAAGTCTATACACTCCTGCAACAAGCGTACAATGAACAGTGCATATCTGATGATAAAGATGTCATGGCACCTATCAGTCTATCTTTTGAGGAGTGGTGCATTCAGCAAGCAAAGGCCAGTGTTCACTTTGACTACTGGCATAAGACCCTGTCATTGCAGCTTCTCGTTCTGCGGTACATCAGGTCCATTCGTGAAGGCAACTTCCAGCTGTACGTTGAATCCCTAACACAGATCATGCCCTGGATGTTCGCCCTAGATCACACACACTACAGCAGATGGTTTTCTGTACACATCCGTGATATGATGACTCTTGCAGACAGACACCCAGCAGTCCTAGCAGAATTCATGTCCGGACATTTCGTGGTGCACAAAACCAGCAACCAGTTCTCTGCCATGGCACTTGACCAGTGCCATGAACAGAACAATGCCATGGTCAAAGGTTCTGGTGGGGCTATCGGACTGACTGGAAATCCAGGAGCACTCAGACGCTGGATGGTGGCAGGACCAGAAATCGCCAGGATCACTAAAGAGTTTGAAGAACAGGCAACAAACCAAAAACATGGACTCAGTGACTCAAGACACCATGAACAGCAACCTGGAGTGCAAACAGCATTCCTAAAGGAGGTTAAGACACTTGTCACAGTGCTGGAAGAGATGGGGAATCCATTTCTAGAACACAGCCAAGATCTTTTAGTCATTGACACAAGAGACATCGTTGATACCCAAGTTGCTGATGCTGTAAGAAGGATTATTACCCTTGGTGAGGAGCAGTACACTGAGTTTGTGACCCAAAGGGTCACAAACTTGGATGTGTGACCCAAAGGGTCACACATCCTCTTCCAAAGAACAAGTTGCCACTGTTCAGCAGACCACCTGTCAAGAGCAAAACAAAAGAGAAGGCACAACTTGCCGCACTGAAGAGTGACTGTGGCCTTTTTTCAAGACTGTACATTTCATGTCAAACATGAGATGGAGACATCAACCACTTCTTTTCCCATGAAAACCAGGCAGCACCTCCAGCTCTGTCAAGTGGAGGAAAACTTCGGTTCGGGGTTAAAGCAGATCTGCTTCACTGCCTGGAGTCAAATCTGCCAGAAAACAAGAGTGTTCCTGAGACTGATGCAGTAATTCTAGATGGTGCAGTTGTGATTCAAATGCTGAATCCAAACAAATCAAGAACATTTCAAGAGTATGGAGAAACAGTGTTTGTACCATACATCTCTGCTCAACTAGAGGTAGGCGACCGTGTTGACCTTGTCTGGGATGTATACCTATCTGCCAGCCTGAAAGCCTCAACAAGACAAAAGAGGGGAAACGGCATGAGGAAAAGGGTTGCTCCCCTTACTGTGATGCCCAAGAACTGGAAAGACTTCCTTCGGTGTGATGAAAACAAAACAGAGTTGTTTTCCTTCCTGGCCCGGGAATCCATTAATCTGCCTGCATCACTAGGCAAGGAACTGTATGCAACAGATGGAACTGGAGTCCTCTGCTCTCCTGCTGACTTATGTGTAGCCCGCCTTGCCCCATGTTCGCAAGAAGAGGCTGACACTCGGCTACTTCTGCATGTGGCAGATGCTGTGCAGAAAGGTTGTAAGAAGGTGACCATACGTACCGTTGATATGGATGTGGTGGTGTTGGCAGTGGCTTCCTTTAGCAAAATAGCTCCTGATGAACTATGGATTTCCTTTGGTGTTGGGTCAAGTTTCCGGTTTATCGCTATTCACGAAATGGTTGCCACAATGACTCCTATCAAGTGCCTGACTCTCCCGGTCTTTCATGCTTTCACTGGATGTGACACTGTGTCTGCATTTGCTGGCTGTGGAAAGAAGACTGCCTGGGAGACATGGAAGTCTTTCCCAGAGGTCAGTGATGCTTTCCAGGAACTTCTATGCATGCCAAGTGAGGTCAGTGTAGAGTCCATGTTACTGCTGGAACGATTTGTGGTGCTCATGTATGACCGAACCAGCGAGAGCATGGAAGTGAATGATGCCAGGAAACAGCTTTTCTCCCAGAAGTCCAGGAGTTTAGAAAACATCCCTCCAACCCAGGCTGCCCTCAAACAGCACATCAAGCGTACTTGCTTTCAGACGAACATCTGGAACCAGTCACTGGTCCTGGATCCAGAGATGCCAGAGCCATCTGACTGGGGCTGGACAAAGGAAACCACTGGTTGGCAGCCACTCTGGACCACTCTCCCTGAAGCAGCAAAGTCTTGCCATGAGCTGATCCGCTGTAACTGCCAGAAAGGGTGCACTGGACGGTGCTCCTGTCTCAAAGCTGCACTTAAATGTACAGATCTCTGTTTTTGTTCTGGAGACTGTTAAGATAAAAAAAAATGAATTATTTAAAAGTTAAATAATAAATCAGTTAATCATAATAATAAATAAATACTATTATTGGCATTATTATTGGCATCATCATTATTGGCATCACAATTACTGTTGTTATTTAGGAAATAAACAACCATTTTGCACCGTTCACCTCCCTATGTCTGCATGATTTGACCTCCATATTGATTTAAATGCATTTTCTTGAATTCTGGTGGTTTCAAATGTATCAGATACAGAATGGGCACCCAAAAGTTAGTGGGAAATGACACCTTAAGTGTTTTTCTACTGTGTTTGGTTCCAACGTGAGGCACTTTTGAATATTATTGGCGGCCATTTTGGATTTGACCTCTACCGGGCCTCAGAGGTCAAATCTGACTTCCCTCCAAATCTGAAAATGAACCTCATGGTATAACCTAACTATGGTAGAAGTTTCATGTTTCTTTCAAAAAGTGCACAATTTTCATGGTTATCCGCTGTACTATAATACAGATAACGGATCGCTAGATAACACTTGTTTTTACTTTATATTGGTATTGTATTTAATTGTTTAATCGAATAGCAACAGACAACGCGATCGTCTGTTGCCGGGAAACGGGCGATCGCGTCAAATGACGTAGGAAGGTTCTTGAACATTCGCGTCCTACGTCATTTGACGCGATCGCCCGTTTCCCGGCAACAGACGATCGCGTCGTCTGTTGCTATTCGATTAAACAATTAAATACAATACAAATATAAAGTAATAACAAGTGTTATGTAACGATCCGTTATCTGTATTATGTTATTCCGTCTTTTGGAAACATGAGCCGAATGTTTTTTGCAACCTGCCCGGCAACAGACGATCGCGTCGTCTGCGTCAGGCAGGTTGTCAAGATGTAAACAACTGATGACGTAGGCCGGTACAATTTTCGTCCCCAGTACAATTTTAACGTGACATCTCCACCACCTCCACCCCTACACAGGAACCAGGACACGGTCACATGACACCCTCACACCATGACTCACCCTCACACCATGACTCACACCATGACTCACACCCTCACACCATGACTCACCCTCACACCCTGACACACCCTCACCCCCTCACACCATTACTCACCCTCACACCATGACTCACCCTCACACCATGACTCACCCTCACACCATGACTCACCCTCACACCATGACTCACCCTCACACAATGACTCACCCTCACACAATGACTCACCCTCAACCCCTCACACAATGACAAACCCTCACACCATGACTCACCCTCACACCATGACTCATCCTCACACAATGACTAACCCTCACACAATGACTCACCCTCACACCATGATTCACCATCACCCCCTCACACAATGACTCACCCTCACACCATGACTCACCCTCAACCCTTCACACAATGACTCACCCTCACACCATGACCCACCCTCACACAATGACTCACCCCCTCACCTCCTCACGCAATGACACCCTCACCCCCCCACACCCTCAAGCTGAGCTCCTCCTTGGGATACATCGTTTGTGTGTGTGTGTGTGTGTCTTAGGTACAGTGTGAGTCGTCCGGTGGAGACCCACATGTCGGGAACCTCTAAGAACTCCGCTCAGAACACCAAGGTCAGTGACGCTGAGCTAGATGCTAACCCTGCAATAGCACTCCCACAGAGATAGCACGAAGCTGAGCTTAGCCCTACCATCAACAGACTAGCCTAGCGCTGTGCTATGTTCCACGTCAAAAGACTAGCCTAGCGCTGTGCTATGTTCCAGGTGGAGGACTAGCTTACCGCTGTGCCATGTTCCACGTTAATAATAATAATAAATACAATTTATATAGCGCTTAATATGGTACTCTAAGACGCTTTACATATTGCCCTATCAAAACTATGTAAGACAGACTAGGAATGAAAGAAAAACAGAGGTTAAACAGGAAGAATAAGGTGGGAGTTAGGTGGGGAAGGCTAGTGTGAAAAGGTATGTTTTGAGGGCAGATTTGAAAGAAGAGAGGGTTGGAGAGACTTTGATGTGGGAGGGGAGTGAATTCCAAAGGGTGGGGGCAGCAACTGAGAAGGCCCAATCACTCCAAGTCCGTCGCTCAGTCCATGGAACTTGTAGCAGGTTGGCAGAATTGGACCTGAGGAATCGGGAGGGGGCGTGGTGATGGAGGAGGTCGGCAAGGTAGGGGGGGGCTAGGCTGTTGAGGGATTTTGTAGTTAACAGACTAGCCTAGCGCTGTGCTATGTTCCAGGTGAAGGACTAGCCTAGCGCTGTGCTATGTTCCACGTTAACAGACTAGCCTAGCGCCGTGCTATGTTCCAGGTGAAGGACTAGCCTAGCGCTGTGCTAAGTTCCACGTTAACAGCATAGCCTAGCGCTGTGCTATGTTCCAGGTGAAGGACTAGCCTAGCGCTGTGCTATGTTCCAGGTGAAGGACTAGCCTAGCGCTGTGCTATGTTCCAGGTGAACACAACCCCCAACCCGCTTGCTAAAGAGGAGCTCAACATGCTAGCTCGGCTCATGGGAGGCCTTGAGGGCCAGAAACCAGGCAGCGCTGACAGCGGCTTCAGGGTCAACCTCTTCGCCACAGACGAGGAAGAGGAGTAAGACTGAGATCTTTTGTTGTTCTTGGTCTCTGATTGGCTCTTATCAATTTTTATTAAAGTTTGATTAAATCCTTTCTGAGCCTGATTCTGATGTGATGAATAACGTGCACGTCTTCCCAGGGAGGCTCTGATGTCCCGACCGGACGAGCTTTCATACGGAGTGCTGAACATACAAGCTACCAAGGTACAGCCTAACCCTAACCCTACAGGTAGACTATAGACTGACCCCTGACCCTACAGGTAGACTATAGACTGACCCCTGACCCTACAGGTAGACTATAGACTGACCCCTGACCCTACAGGTAGACTATAGACTGATCCCTGACCCTACAGGTAGACTATAGACTGACCCCTGACCCTACAGGTAGACTATAGACTGACCCCTGACCCTACAGGTAGACTATAGACTGACCCCTGACCCCTAACCCCACAGGTAGACTATAGACTGACCCCTGACCCTACAGGTAGACTATAGACTGACCCCTATCCCTACAGGTAGACTATAGACTGTCCCCTGACCCCTAACCCTACAGGTAGACTAAAGACTGACCCCTAACCCTACAGGTAGACTATAGACTGACCCCTAACCCTACAGGTAGACTATAGACTGACCCCTGACCCCTAACCCTACAGGTAGACTATAGACTGACCCCTGACCCTACAGGTAGACTATGGACTGATCCCTGACCCTACCGGTAGAATATAGACTGACCCCTGACCCTACAGGTAGACTATAGACTGACCCCTGACCCTACAGGTAGACTATAGACTGTCCCCTGACCCTACCGGTAGAATATAGACTGACCCCTGACCCTACGGGTAGACTATAGACTGACCCCTAACCCTACAGGTAGACTATAGACTGATCCCTGACCCTACAGGTAGACTATAGACTGACCCCTAACCCTACAGGCAGACTATAGACTGACCCCTAACCCTACTGGTAGACTATAGACTGACCCCTGACCCCTAACCCTACAGGTAGACTATAGACTGACCCCTGACCCTACAGGTAGACTATAGACTGACCCCTAACCCTACAGGTAGACTATAGACTGACCCCTGACCCTACAGGTAGACTATAGACTGACCCCTAACCCTACAGGTAGACTATAGACTGACCCCTGAGCCCTAACCCTACAGGTAGACTATAGACTGACCCCTAACCCTAGAGGTAGACTATAGACTGACCCCTGACCCCTAACCCTACAGGTAGACTATAGACTGACCCCTGACCCCTAACCCTACAGGTAGACTATAGACTAACCCCTAACCCTTCCTCCCTGTTGCAGGACCAGCAGAGCGACGCAACTCTCTCAAGGATCATGGGGGAGTTTTCTGAGCAGGACGACCCAGCCCCCAGAGCCTGCAGCAAGGGGGACGACCTGCTGGCCATGATGGACATGATGTAACGCTGGGGTCGGGACCGGGCTGCTGTAGGGCGTCCTGTAGGGTAGGGGGTCCCGGAGGGAGGCTCCAGGGGGTCCCGGGGGGAGGCTCCAGGGGGTCCCGGGGGGAGTTTCCAGGGGGTCCCGGAGGGAGGCTCCAGAGGGTCCCGGAGGAAGGCCCTTCACTGAGGCCACCAGGCTCCAGGGTCGACTCCTGGCTGTCTTTAGAGCGAGTCTTGCTGCAATTGGGTTTTGAGGACGGCGAATATTTGATATCCATTTCAAAGGTGAACGATACATCCCATAATAGGTTTGAGTGTGGATGTTATAACTGGAAGGTTATCCTTGTCAGTGGAACCCATGGGGGGTTGCTATAGCAATGCAAATGATTGATCCTCCCAGCAGAAGAATTAACGACATTAAGATCATTATCCTCAGTAAACGGGGTCAACTCCGGGGTAACCTACCACTTTTCCCATAGCTGATATGTTTTACGTACGCCTCTTGTGGTCCCAGGTATTTAACATCGGGTGCTGAAAACAATTTATTTGTAAATAACAGACAGAAAACTTAATTTGTCCACTTTTTAACATAATGGATGCTTCATTGGTCATAAGCTCATTGTGTAATGTAATAAAATAGATTCCACTAGGGGGCGCCCTTCTAGTAGTGTATGTGGTCTTAAAGGCAACGCTCATAATTTTAAAAGAAGGTTGACAAATTGTATTATACAAACTACTCATGCTAAGTAATAACCGTCATTATTCTGGCGAGGAATTAACTTATTGCAATAAATAGATCCTTACATTGTGTCTTTGTACATATTCATTTGTAGAGCTACTTTATTGCTATGAACTTTGACCCTGTCCGACAGTATGCAATAGTATCCATCTGCGTCCTGCAAGACAGGCGTGACTTGTAGTAGGATGCGTGTCTTGTACTTTTCTAAATCGCGGAAGTAGGAGGCGTGTCTAGAACTTTTCTAAATCGCAGAAGTGATCTGCAGTGGTGCGCGGCTAAATAAATGACCGCAACTCGGACCTCAAACATCTCATGACCGAGCAAAATTCCGAGACAGAATTCAAGATGGTTGTGCCCAGTGTGACTTGAAGTATGAACTGTTTTCATTGTGCTTGGACTACTTTGGTGGTTTAAATGGCAATTTCAATCACTCGTATTACTGCAATACCTATCTCTTCCTATGGCCTATAGCCTACCTATTTTGAAGCGCTTGGTCCTCTGCCAATGCTACCGCGACAACAGCTTTCCGGGTGGCGTCCATGTTTTCATCCAACGACGAGCGAAATAATGAAACGCTTGAAGGGTGGGCGTGGAATTATATATATCTTAACTTCAGACTTCGACTTCAAGGAAGAGCTTGCGTAATGTGTGAACCCTGATTTCCAATACTTTTTTACCGCGAGAAGATCTCGCGTGGACTGCGATTTAGAAAAGTACAAGACACGCCTCCTACTGCAAGTTACGCCTACTACAAGTTACGCCTCCGCCCTGCGGGACGCAGACAGACCCCACAATATTACCATATGATTGTCAGTATGACCGTTTGACCGACAGTATGACTGTATGACCGACAGTATGACCGTCTTACCTTGTGACCGACAGTATGACCAACGCTAGGACCGTATGACCGTAGACTGCCAAGGGCAGATTACTGTGTATTTTGAGAAATACAAGTCTTCCGTACGTGGAGGTATGGTGAGCTTGGTCGGTATGGTAATATGGCATTGGTATGCCTTAAAAACTAAACAATCGCCAACCATGTTTCTAAAGCATACTGTGTCAAAATCCACCGTCAAACAGATGTTAGCGAAATTACGTGTGTACTGCTTTAAGGCCCCGCCTGCATTGTAGGGAGGCCATGGAGCAGAAGGGAGAACTTCAAACGAATGTTTTTTGTTGTTTTTTCAGATATAGTCTTACAATTTGGCATGGGTATACTATGGAATCTCCTCTTAATAGCCATATTTGACAGCTGAGCCTACGTATTTTGGATGCTATGTAAGGACCCCTAATAATACTACGGTTAGAATAGGGTTCCTAAGGATTTTGTAGGACACCTAATAATTCTCTTTACTGGCGCCGCCATTTTGTTTTAGAGTCGTACGTTCAGCCTCACTGAACTCGGTATACTCTCAGAATCCCGAGTGGGACCAACCAAAAGGGGGCGCAAAAAAGCTGGGAGGTTTACACCTCACGACTAGTACGGGTGGGCGTACCATACAAATAGATCGCATCATAAGCTAGAGCCCATTGGCTGAAACCGAACAACGTCTTTAACAACACCAGCTGTCAATCATCCGCGTGCGTCACTTCCGGTGTCAGGCTGGTCGATCTGCTCTCCGCTAACAAGGGTCACAATAACACGGGTTAAAGATAATAACAAGGGTTAAACACAACACCGGTGGAACCCTAACATAACAGAACCATATGACAACACAAGACATGTCCAGGCTGTGAACGACGGACACTTCAGCGGAGGTTCGCTTCTCGAGGTAAGAAACGACGAGCTTGCTGCTAGCTTAGCCGTTAGCATTCTGCTTCTACGCCTCCCGGCGCCTGATTCCTCCACCATGTCTCTGGGCCTTCATACATGTTTCTGTTTCATCAACCATGTCTTTGGGCATTCATACATGTTTCTGATTCCTCCACCATGTGTCTGGCCTTTAATAAATGTTTCTGGTTCCTCCATGTCTCTGGCCCTTGGTTCTTCATGGGTGTGTGTTGATGGTAGTCTTAGTGCGGTGTATTCCTTATCGAGTAGTCTATGATGCTACATGTTTATTGTGGGTGGATGATTACTCTTTGTGTGACCGGGCACACACACAATAGGTCACTTATTCACACTTCAGAGTATGAGCACAGTACACACTACCAGACCATTGCTACACACATACGCAGTAGGTAGTCCCATGTCCGCACAAAGGGGCCTCAATAAGGGCTGGTTCCCAGTGAACCTCATACGACTGAATTACAGACTGTAGTTCAGCACCCAGCCCTGGTCTAGTTCCCAGTACACTGTGTGGTTCACCAGCCCTGGTCTGGTCCCAGTACACTGTGGTTCACCACCCAGCCCTGGTCTGGTCCCCAGTACACTGTGTGGTTCACCAGCCCTGGTCTGGTCCCAGTACACTGTGTGGTTCACCAGCCCTGGTCTGGTCCCAGTACACTGTGGGGTTCACCAGCCCTGGTCTGGTCCCAGTACACTGTGGTTCACCCGCCCTGGTCTGGTTCACAGTACACTGTGTGGTTCACCAGCCCTGGTCTGGTCCCAGTACACTGTGTGGTTCACCAGCCAGCTATCGCCTGTTTCCCAGTACACTGTGTGGGTCCCAGTACACTGTGTGGCTCACCACCCAGCTATCGCCTGTTTCCAAGTACACCGTGTTGGTCCCAGTACACTGTGTTGTTCCCATTACACCGTGTGGCTCACCACCCAGCTATCGCCTGTTTCCCAGTACACCGTGTTGGTCCCAGTACACCGTGTTGGTCCCAGTACACTGTGTTGGTCCCAGTACACTGAGTTGGTCCCAGTACACTGAGTTGGTCCCAGTACACTGTGTTGGTCCCAGTACACTGTGTTGGTCCCAGTACACTGTGTGTGTCCCAGTACACTGTGTTGTTCCCAGTACACAGTGTGGCTCACCACCCAGCTATGGCCTGTTCCCCAGTACATTGTGGGGTTCCCAGTGCACCTCATCGTTCACCACCCGTCCCTGATCTGGTAGTAATGTGTTGAGCGTGGAGCGCAGTGATTGTCAGGAACCCCCATGTCACCTCTGGACCCTTGGGGTTTGACGAGGTGCCCTTCTCCTGGGAGTCACTGACCCCCTAGCCACCATCGTAAGCTAAGATTCAATGTAAACACACCAAGATAGTTACTGCACAACGTTAATGTGGTTTGATTCACGTCAGCACTAAAGGTGACACTTTCCGTCTAAACCCATCTCTTCTCCTCTGCCTACCCCTAGATCACTCACTAACCCTAGCCCCATCAACTCTTACTTTTTTCATGTTTATCTATTGTTGTGCCCCTATGTAAAGCGCTTTGAGTGTGAGAAAAGCGCTATATAAACTGAATCTATTATTAAACAATAGCCTACATTCAATGTCCTCTTACGTTGGTGGCTCTAGCAGTATACTGAAGCCCTACTGGTCCAGAGGCTCTAGCAGTATACTGAAGCCCTACTGGTCCAGAGGCTCTAGCAGTATACTGAAGCCCTACTGGTCTAGAGGCTCTAGCAGTATACTGAAGCCCTACTGGTCCAGAGGCTCTAGCAGTATACTGAAGCCCTACTGGTCCAGAGGCTCTAGCAGTATACTGAAGCCCTACTGGTCCAGAGGCTCTAGCAGTATACTGAAGCCCTATTGGTCCAGAGGCTCTAGCAGTATACTGAAGCCCTACTGGTCTAGAGGCTCTAGCAGTATACTGAAGCCGTACTGGTCTAGAGGCTCTAGCAGTATACTGAAGCCCTACTGGTCTAGAGGCTCTAGCAGTATACTGAAGCCCTACTGGTCTAGAGGCTCTAGCAGTATACTGAAGCCCTACTGGTCTTGAGGCTCTAGCAGTATACTGAAGCCCTACTGGTCTAGAGGCTCTAGCTGTATTCTGAAGCCCTACTGGTCTAGAGGCTCTAGCAGTATACTGAAGCCCTACTGGTCTAGAGGCTCTAGCAGTATACTGAAGCCCTACTGGTCTAGAGGCTCTAGCAGTATACTGAAGCCCTACTGGTCTAGAGGCTCTAGCAGTATACTGAAGCCCTACTGGTCTAGAGGAGAGGCACACGGCACCAGGGATTGATGGACAATGAACATTCACCCCAGAGGAACCCACCCTATGGTTCTCCCCGGCCACACAGGTTGCCTCTGAACCGTAGTGTGAGACAGGAGAGGTCTATGATACTAGCCTACCAACCAAACCACTTTGGCCAATCAGTTTACTATTGTTTAATTTCCTAAACTCTTATTGACGAGTTGCTGTGAGTTTGTTCAGGAGCGTGTCAGGGGGCATCTGGATGCACACAGCTACACTCTGGACGTTGGGGATGGGAGTTAAGAACCCTAACAACTTGGTTGTTCTCCAATCAATGGGTGAAGGTCATCAGTGACGGTCTGTAGGACCGGTCCCTGTATTCTGTAAGTTTCTGGCTCTGTCGTTGCCGTAGGATGGTCTACAGCCTTCCTTTACTCCGCTGTCGTCACACCTAGAGGAACTGCACTGTGAGAACTCTGGGCCTGCTGGCCATGACTCGTCTCTCGCCGCCAAGAAGGACTTCCCTATTACGGGAACTAGGAAGTGTTTCACGAAGAGGAGCTGACTGACACGAACACAGGAACACGTGAGTGTGGCGTCCGGCGAGGACGGGTCCTTCAGGATTACACGTCCTTCAGGAGTGATGGATTAAGGCGCCGGTGGACGCATTATCGTCATGACAACAAACAAAACCAAAGCCCCTCATGTGCTGCAGAATGCGATCACCACTCCTGAACCTGGCTCTGGTGGAGGAGTGTGGTGGTGGAGGAGGAGTGTGGTGGTGGTGGAGGGAGGAGGAGTGTGGAGGGAGGAGGAGGTGGTGGAGGAGTGTGGTGGAGGGAGGAGGAGGTGGTGGAGGAGTGTGGTGGAGGGAGGAGTGTGGAGGAGGAAGAGGAGGAGTGTGTTGGAGGTAGAGGAGTGTGGAGGAGGAGGAGGAGGAGTGTGTTGGAGGTGGAGGAGTGTGGAGTGTTGCTCCTGTGCAGCCTGCTGCCTTGCGGTCCCATCGGGGGGGTACAGGTTGAATAGGAGCTGTCTGTTGGGTAGGGCTGGGGGTAAACGATTATTTATTAAACGATTAATCGGGCGATTATTTAATCGATGAGTCGACTAATCTAATGACTAATTGGATGGTTATCTATTTCTGTTGCTCTATTAATAAAAATAAATAAATAAAAATAAATACCCTCTGACTGGACTCACCCTCTAAAATAGTTTCACTGTTAAACAAAATGAAAGGCCAGCCGTGCTCAAATCTGCCAGTGTGAGTGTGGCCAGTCTGGCCAGTCTGGCCAATTTGGCCACTTGGGAGAGGTGTGCTGCTACGGCACGGGCCGCTACGGTACAGATGCTAATGAGCCGACACGCGCAGTCGCGCACACGCACGGCTACGCAACCTGAGCTGGATGATGTATAGTCCATGCGACGACCACGGACACAATAAAGGCGACGAGCCTTCTTTCCCATTAAACGGTAAACATATATCCAAATAAGCAACAGACTCAGCAAAGTGCGAACTGTGTTCTCTGTGTTGTTGTCCATTGTCCTCGAAAATCGTCGACGGAGAAATTTGACGTCGACGAATTTTCGTCGCTGAAGCGTCGGTACAGCTCTACTGTTGGGTCTCCCCAGGACGCTGGTCTGAATGGAGCCCTTATAGGCTCACTGCCGCACCTCCACCATGGGCAAAGAGGGGCGGGGCTTCCTGAAAGCCTCCTGGGCGGGGGGGCTTGACGTGAACTAGGGATGTCCCGATCCGATATTTGGATCGGATCGGCCGCCGATATTAGCAAAAAAATGCATATCAATATCGGATCGGCCTGTACGGGAAAATCCCGATCCGGACTCCCGATCCAGTTTGTTTTCAAAACTCCGGTCCGTGTTTTCGAGCGCACCAATGTAGGTAATCCATTCCAGTTTTTTTCAGCTTTTCCCGCCAAATCCGGTCCGCGTTGTTCAGCACACCTAGCGCACACTGTGTGTGTGGTAATTTGACTATTTTCTACTCAGGTTTTGTGTGTGTTGCTTTTATATATAATGTTATATTGTTTACACTCTTGTTGTTCAAGAACAGAGCACTGATGCCAATTCAGTGTGTGTGTCGTAATTTGACTATTTATTATTTAGTCTATTTTGTGTTTATTTAACCCTGAATAAACAGGTCAGCTTCTCATTACCAACTATTGTGGATTATTCAAACTAACCTAATTAAGTTGGCTAGTTGTTCTTAAGAGTAATACCCTTTTCAACATGAGTAGTACAACAAAATAAGTAAATATCTTTAATCTTTAATACATGCTTGGATCGGCCGGTATCGGTATCGGCCGTTGCTAAAAGCTGCAATATCGGTATCGGATCGGAAGTGCAAGAAGCTGGATCGGGACATCCCTAACGTGAACTCCTCCCCACCCCCCGCTCTGTGTCCACCTGCTCTGCTGGGTTAGGGTTAACTAACCCAGTGAACCGCTCTGCTGTTTCACTGGGTTAGTCATGGCAAACATTCTTCTGACTGGTCTGTACACGTCATCCTGTCTGCCCTGTGATTGGCCAGCAGTTCCTCTCCATCCTGCTTTGGCCTAATATGATTGCTCCCCTGCAGAGCTCCAGGATGTCGAAGCGGCGGTCGTCATCGGAGCGGGGGGGCGGCGAGACGTCAGCCAGGGCGGGAAAACTCCTGTGTTCTGGGATCGCCGGGGGCAACGCCAAGAAGGCTGGGCCCTTCGTGCTCGGTAAGAACTCCCAAACAAAGAAGATCTCCCTTTACCTGGAGAGAGACACTCTAGACAGGTAGACAGACACTCATCCAGTCAATAAGGTCTCTATCTAGAGGGAGACGCACTCTAGAGAGAGACACACTAGAGAGACACTCATCCAGTCTATAAGGTCTCCATTTAGAGGGACACACTCTAGACAGCCACTCATCCAGTCAATAAGGTCCTTTCTAGAGAGAGACGCACTCTAGAGAGAGACACACTAGAGAGACACTCATCCAGTCTATAAGGTCTCCATTTAGAGGGACACACTCTAGACAGGTAGACAGACACTCATCCAGTCAATAAGGTCTCTATCTAGAGGGAGACACTCATCCAGTCAATAAGGTCTCTATCTAGAGAGAGACACTCATCCAGTCAATAAGGTCTCTATCTAGAGGGAGACACCCATCCAGTCAATAAGGTCTCTATCTAGGGAGAGACACTATTCCAGTCAATAAGGTCTCTATCTAGAGAGAGACACTCATCCAGTCAATAAGGTCTCTATCTAGAGAAAGACACTCATCCAGTCAATAAGGTCTCTATCTAGAGGGAGACACTCATCCAGTCAATAAGGTCTCTATCTAGAGGGAGACACTCATCCAGTCAATAAGGTCTCTATCTAGAGAGAGACACTCATCCAGTCAATAAGGTCTCTATCTAGAGGGAGACACTCATCCAGTCCAGGGGTCTCATTTATAAAACTGTGCGTAGGATCGTTACTAAAAAGGTGCGTACGCCCAGAAGCCAAGTTTTGCGTGCGCCAAAAAATATTCAGATTTATAAAACACTGCGTACGCACACCTGTACGCAATCTTTGCTTTATAAATCACATACTGACTACAATTGTGCGCAGCTGAATCAGCTTCACGTTCCGCCCTCTACACGCCCCTTTTTAACCATAAATGGTTAATGCAAATGACCTCATGAATGCGATCTGCATATAAAACAGACTCAGATGCCGGTATTATGTCTTGTTGGAAACAATGGCAGAAGTACTGAGAAAATCAAAAAAGCGAAATTTCACGGAGGTTGAAGTGGAGACACTTGTGGGTGAGATGGAGGCCCGAAAGGTAGTTTTGTTCGGCGGTCACGGGATTGGGATCGCCAACAACAAAAAGCAGAGTGAGTGGCAACATGTTGCTGCAGCAGTGAACTCTGTCAGTAGCACGGAGCGCACTGTCCCAGAATTAAAAAAAGAAGTGGTCTGACATAGTTACATATTTTTATCTAGCCTACCAATAAATCGTTATGGTCCCTAAATACCCTCTCCCTCCGAATCCTGCCATTTGCATGGTCCGCCAGAAGTGCCATATGGTGCAGCATTACCACGGCGCTCACCTCTGTATTTATAGGGTTACGGTAATAAGACTGACGAGAACGCCTTGGATAATCAGTTTGTAATTACCCACGTAAAACGTTCTTGAACATAACCCCTTTTTAATGCCTGATTTGTCATGAAAAGCATCAAGAGTAACGGACAACGATTGTGATGTGTGGCTTGGTTTTTCACACTTGGGATTTAATTGACATTCGATCATGTGTTTACAGTGTCACATAAAAATATTATGTTATTGACACATGTTGGACAGATGCTTTATTCCATGCAGTTGCGCCGTCAGTGGACAGTATGGAGTGACGGGATTAAATATAGAGAATTTCTTTTTATTTCTATTCTAAGGAGATATTTCTGGAGTTATAACTGAGAAATAACGCAGTGGACTTAAATTATTCTGATTAGGATTTAACGCATGATACGGGTTGAAATTAAATTGATGAAGGGCGATGATAAAACATAATCGTTCTTCTCACTCTGCAATTCTTCGGTCTGACTTCAGTTCACCACCACACCGTCTGTGTCGCCAATTCTCCTTTTCCTCCAAACCATGCGTACGCATGGGTCAGAGTTTGCTTAGGGCTGCGCACATTTTCCCGTCAAGTTGGTTTTTTATAGATCACAACCTTGGCGTGAAAAGTCACGTACGCCAATTTCAGCCCCGTTTTGTGCGTACGCAACGGTTATAAATGAGACCCCAGGTCTTTTGTAGAGAGGGTTATGGTTAGCTAACCCTAACCCTTTGTAGAGAGGGGGGGGGGGGGCAGAATGGCACTAGGTGCGTTGGTTGACCTGCTGTCTCCTTCAGGCCCTCGCTTGGGGAACTCCCCGGTGCCCAGCATCGTGCAGTGCCTCGCCCGCAAGGACGGAACGGACGACTTCTACCAGCTGAAGGTAAGGCCTGACGGCAGGACCTCCACCTCCACCGCTGGGAGAGGCCAGCAGATACGGGAGGGCTCAGCTACTACAGCTCAGGAGTAACAGGAAGTAACAACCAGGATCCTGTCTCCTAGAGGCTCTGTGGCTCGGGAGACGAGGGACTGTTTCTCTGAGTATGAAGGGTTAAGGTTAACCCTTCATAATCAGAAAGGGTTAGGGTAAACCCTTTATAATCAGAGAATCAGTTAGGGTTAACCCTAACTGATTCTCTGATTATGTAGGATCATGTTTTTAATGTACTGTTGGGTTAGGGTTAGGGCTAACCCTAACCCAAACTGTTTCTCTGATTATGTAGGGTCATGTTTTTAATGTAGTGTAGGGTTAGGGCTAAACCTAACCCTGGGTTAGGGCTAAACCTGGGTTAGGGCTAACCCTAACCCAAACTGTTTCTCTGATTATGTAGGGTCATGTTTTTAATGTAGTGTAGGGTTAGGGCTAAACCTAACCCTGTGTTAGGGCTAAACCTGGGTTAGGGCTAACCCAAACTGTTTCTCTGATTATGTAGGGTCATGTTTTTAATGTAGTGTAGGGTTAGGGCTAAACCTGGGTTAGGGCTAACCCTAATCCAAACTGTTTCTCTGATTATGTAGGGTCATGTTTTTAATGTAGTGTAGGGTTAGGGCTAAACCTAACCCTGGGTTAGGGCTAACCCTAACCCAAACTGTTCTCTGATTATGAAGGATCATATTTTTAATGTAGTGTTGGGGTAGTGCTGCAACAACGAATCGATAAAAATCGATTACTAAAAGCGTTGGCAACGAATTTGGTCATTGATTCGTTGAGTCGCGCGATTAATACGTCACTCGTAGGCGCGGCACTGTTTACAGCCAGCCGCCGACAGGTTGGTTCATGCACGCCCACAGCGAGCTTCAGTGTGAGCGACCAAAGCTTGTATTTTGGTCTTATCTTAACACTGGACTGTAGGCCTATATACAAGTGTTGTACCTTCAGTGTCTTTGGGTTAAAAAAACTCCTTAAACTCAGTATCCGTCTAGTCCAACCAAAAACTCTGTCAGCTGCTGCAGACGGGCTCGGAGTCGGTATCAACAGTCAATCACGGAACCAGAATTTAATTAAAAAAAACATACTTTGTACTGTTTTGATTGATTTCACATTTGAGGAAGGAAGGAAGATATTTTTTGTGTTGTGAAACCATTATTATGGTTTCACAACACGCTCATCGTGTGTTTGTGCGTGTGTGTCTGTGTCTTTCTTTCTAGCTCTGGCTTAACATTTTTTTTCGCAAAACTATTTTATTACACCTCCATAATTCAACAGCATCCGGATTATCTCATAATGACATTCAGGTTCTCATGGAATGATACATTAAGATGCCAGGTCGACATAAGTGTGATACGAGTTTATGGGTATCAGGTTTACCCCTTTTTAGTTGTTGAGTCTGGTCGTGACCTTTGACCCCATAGATCCTAACCCTGGAGGAGCGCTGCGACCCGGCCGCGGAGAACCAGGAGGAGAGACAGGGGAAGATGCTGCTCCACACAGAGTACTCCCTGCTGTCGCTGTTGCACGGGCAGGACGGGGTGGTGCACCATCACGGCCTCTTTCAGGTACCCCCTCACCCTCTGACTGGACTCACCCTCTGACTGGACTCGCCCTCTGACTGGACTCACCCTCTGACTGGAGAGTGGACTCACTCTGAATGCAGAGTGGACTCACCCTCTCACTCTAAATGGAGAGTGGGCTCACTCTCTGACTGGAGAGTGGACTCACTCTGAATGGAGAGTGGACTCACTCTGAATGGAGAGTGGACTCACCCTCTCACTCTAAATGGAGAGTGGGCTCACTCTCTGACTGGAGAGTGGACTCACTCTGAATGGAGAGTGGACTCACTCTGAATGGAGAGTGGACTCACCCTCTGACTGGACTCACCCTCTGACTGGACTCACCCTCTGACTGGACTCACCCTCTGACTGGACTCACCCTCTGACTGGACTCACCCTCTGACTGGACTCACCCTCTGACTGGACTCACCCTCTGACTGGACCCACCCTCTGACTGGACCCACCCTCTGACTGGAGGGTGAACTCAACCTCTGACTCTCTGACTGGAGAGTGGACTCACCCTCTGACTGGAGAGTGGACTTACCCTCTGACTGGAGATTGGACTCACCCTCTCACTCTGACTGGACAGTGGACTCACCCTCTGACTGGAGAGTGGACTCACCCTCTGACTGGAGATTGGACTCACCCTCTCACTCTGACTGGACAGTGGACTCACCTAGGGATGGGCGATATGGCCTAAAATCCATATTGCGATATACATTGCAACCTATTGCGATAACGATATATATCACGATATATAAATCATAATAGAACCATTTCAGAACAGGTTACATAGACTCTAAGGAAAGCCAAACTGCTAAATGTATAAAACAAAAGAAAGAAACTTAGTAGGCCTATGTCGTTTTGAGAACATTTATTGTGCAAAACTGTAATCATACAACATAATGTTGTAGCTGCAGAGACTTTAACAAAGAAAAAAATCTTCTGTGTAATGACGTATGCTTCTCTTAATTAAATTAAAACTGGTGGTGTCTTGTTAATAAAGAAACGGATAATGAATTAGGGAAATAAGTATTAGGCATGGCTATTTTAAATAAAGAAAAATCTTCCAAGTGTGTGCACAGATACCTACTTGACATTAAAACATAAAAGTGCAAAGTGAACGCATACAATTTTAAAATGAACATGAAATGAGGGCAATCACCAGCTCCTCCGTTTCGCTTTCAGCCATATTTGCGATGACGATGATGCGTTTCAGCCGGTTGCAGCTCATGGCTCTTTAAATTTCGCGGGTCGCGGACGATGTGTTGCAGCCGAATGCAGCTCGTGGCTCTTTAAATTTCGCGGGTCGCGGATGATGCGATGCAGCTGGTTGCAGCTCGTGGCTCTTTTTAAATTTCGCGGGTCGCGGACGATGCGTTGCAGACGGTTGCAGCTCGTAGCTCTACCCATGACCCGCTCTTTATATTTCGCGGGTCATGGATAGATCGCGTCAAACATGCATTATCGCGATAGAGCAATATAACTAAAATCTCTATCGTAGGCCATTTTTTATCGTTTATATCGTATATCGTTTATATCGCGCATTCCTAGACTCACCCTCTGACTGGAGATTGGACTCACCCTCTCACTCTGACTGGACAGTGGACTCACCCTCTGACTAGAGAGTGGACTCACTTTCTGACTAGAGAGTGGACTCACCCTCTCACTCTCTGACTAGAGAGTGGACTCACCCTCTGACTGGAGAGTGGACTCACCCTCTCACTCTGACTGGACAGTGGACCCACCCTCTGACTGGAGAGTGGACTCACCCTCTCACTCTGAATGGAGAGTGGACTCACTCTCTGACTGGAGAGTGGACTCACTCTGAATGGAGAGTGGACTCACCCTCTCACCCTCTGACTGGAGAGTGGACTCACCCTCTGACTCTCTGACTGGAGAGTGGACTCTCACTCTGAATGGAGAGTGGACTGACTGGAGAGTGGACTCACCCTCTGACTCTCTGACTGGAGAGTGAACTCACCCTCTGACTGGAGAGTGGACTCACCCTCTGACTGGAGATTGGACTCACCCTCTCACTCTGACTGGACAGTGGACTCACCCTCTGACTGGAGATTGGACTCACCCTCTCACTCTCTGACTAGAGAGTGGACTCACCCTCTGACTAGAGAGTGGACTCACCCTCTGACTAGAGAGTGGACTCACCCTCTGACTGGACAGTGTACTCACCCTCTCACTCTGACTGGACAGTGGACTCACCCTCAGACTGGAGAATGGACTCACCCTCTGACTCTCTGACTGGAGAGTGGACTCACCCTCTGACTCTCTGACTGGAGAGTGGACTCACCCTCTCACTCTGAATGGAGAGTGGACTCACTCTCTGGAGAGTGGACTCACCCTCTCACTCTGAATGGAGAGTGGACTCACCCTCTGACTGGAGAGTGGACTCACCCTCTCACTCTGAATGGAGAGTGGACTCACTCTCTGGAGAGTGGACTCACCCTCTCACTCTGAATGGAGAGTGGACTCATCCTCTCACTCTGAATGGAGAGTGGACTCACCCTCTGACTGGAGAGTGGACTCACCCTCTGACTCTCTGACTGGAGAGTGGACTCACCCTCTGACTGGAGAGTGGACTCACCCTCTGACTGGAGATTGGACTCACCCTCTCACTCTGACTGGACTCACCCTCTCACTCTGACTGGACAGTGGACTCACCCTCTGACTGGAGATTGGACTCACCCTCTCACTCTGACTGGACAGTGGACTCACCCTCTGACTAGAGAGTGGACTCACTCTCTGACTAGAGAGTGGACTCACCCTCTCACTCTCTGACTAGAGAGTGGACTCACCCTCTGACTGGAGAGTGGACTCACCCTCTCACTCTGACTGGACAGTGGACCCACCCTCTGACTGGAGAGTGGACTCACCCTCTCACTCTGAATGGAGAGTGGACTCACTCTGAATGGAGAGTGGACTCACCCTCTCACCCTCTGACTGGAGAGTGGACTCACTCTGAATGGAGAGTGGACTCACCCTCTCACCCTCTGAATGGAGAGTGGACTCACCCTCTCACCCTCTGACTGGAGAGTGGACTCACACTCTGACTCTCTGACTGGAGAGTGGACTCTCACTCTGAATGGAGAGTGGACTGACTGGAGAGTGGACTCACCCTCTGACTCTCTGACTGGAGAGTGAACTCACCCTCTGACTGGAGAGTGGACTCACCCTCTGACTCGACTCACCCTCTGACTGGAGATTGGACTCACCCTCTCACTCTGACTGGACAGTGGACTCACCCTCTGACTGGAGATTGGACTCACCCTCTCACTCTCTGACTAGAGAGTGGACTCACCCTCTGACTAGAGAGTGGACTCACCCTCTGACTGGACAGTGGACTCACCCTCTCACTCTGACTGGACAGTGGACTCACCCTCTGACTGGAGAATGGACTCACCCTCTGACTCTCTGACTGGAGAGTGGACTCACCCTCTGACTGGAGAGTGGACTCACCCTCTCACTCTGAATGGAGAGTGGACTCACTCTCTGGAGAGTGGACTCACCCTCACTCTGAATGGAGAGTGGACTCACCCTCTGACTGGAGAGTGGACTCACCCTCTCACTCTGAATGGAGAGTGGACTCACCCTCTGACTGGAGAGTGGACTCACCCTCTCACTCTGAATGGAGAGTGGACTCACCCTCTGACTGGAGAGTGGACTCACCCTCTGACTCTCTGACTGGAGAGTGGACTCACCCTCTCACTCTGAATGGAGAGTGGACTCACTCTCTGACTGGAGAGTGGACTCACCCGCTCAATCTCTGACTGGAGAGTGGACTCACCCTCTGACTGGAGAGTGGACTCACCCTCTCACCCTCTGACTGGAGTTGACTCATCCTCTCACTCTCTGACTGGAGTGGACTCACCCTCTCACCCTCTGGAGAGTGGACTCACTCTCTGACTGGAGAGTGGACTCACTCTCTCACTCTGAATGGAGAGTGGACTCACCCTCTCACCCTCTGACTG
Organism: Gadus morhua; assembly: GCF_902167405.1. NCBI lineage: Eukaryota > Metazoa > Chordata > Actinopteri > Gadiformes > Gadidae > Gadus > Gadus morhua. The sequence goes on from NC_044053.1 coordinate 1,243,057, forward strand.
GAGAGTGGACTCACTCTCTGACTGGAGAGTTGATTCACCCTCTCACTCTCTGACTGGAGAGTTGACTCACCCTCTCACCCTCTGGAGAGTGGACTCACCCTCTGACTGGAGAGTGGACTCACCCTCTGACTGGAGAGTGGACTCACCCTCTGACTGGAGAGTGGACTCACCCTCTCACTCTCTGACTGGAGAGTGGACTCACCCTCTGACTGGAGAGTGGACTCACCCTCTCACTCTCTGAATGGAGAGTGGACTCACCCTCTTCTTTCCAAAATACTGGCGTAGACCCATGTACTTTGGTGGACTGGTTTATAGCTGAGGTATCAGGTTATTATGGTCTGGGAATCTAGTGGATAGTGATGATGGAGAACCCTCCTCTGGGCACTGGTAGATGAAACCCAACCTGTGAAGATGATGTAGTGCTGGTTGAAGGTATTCAAACCCACCTCCTTTAGTGCCTTTTGGGGGCCAGTCCTGGGGGATGAGCCTGGCCTTCTTAACTCGCGTTTGCATCGTGAAATCATTGAGTTAGTTGATGGTTGATGTTTTAGTTTTCAAATTAATATCCTTAGGGAAATGATTACTAACTTATTGGCAACCAGGTTTAGAATGAGGAGCGGCGAGGGGAGCTAGACAGACAGGGTTAGGGCTAGGGTTTGGGTTGAGGGGAGCTAGACAGACGGTGAGTCTGCTCATAACCTCTCTTAAGAACGCTGCGGGCCACCTGGACCCCCAGATGCTCCCAGAAGCCTTTAGAGTCTCCAGGCTCAAGCGGACTGCTTGTCTGTTCAGGACCGGGCGTACGAGGGCCTGGAGCAGTCTGAGGCCACCAGGGGGCGTAAGCTGAAGAAGAGGATCTGTCTGGTGCTCGACTGTCTCTGTGCCCACGACTTCAGCGACAAGACGGCGGACCTCATCAACCTGCAGCACTACGTCATCAAGGAGAAGAGGCTGAGCGAGCGCGAAGCCATCGTCATCTTCTACGACGTGGTGCGCGTGGTGGAGGCCCTGCACAAGGTGGGACGACTTAGCCTGACTTATCTGACACTCACCGCTACACAAGCTACCAGAGTACTGGGTGAATCCCTTTAGGTCACATACTGGTTGAAATGGCAAAATAGTAGTGTGATAGCATGCTAGGGCATTAGCATCATGCTAGGCTGTTGGCCCTGTGCTAGGGCATTAGCATCATGCTAGGCTGTTGGCCAGCATCATGAGTGTTCATAACGAGGTGTTCCATTGTGGTGCCTTTGTTGTTCCAAGTGACTCACAGGGCATGAAGATACCACTCCTAGTATGACCAACCATGTCTCTCTGTCTGTCTCTTACTCTGTCCCTCTCTCCTCTGTCTTTGTCTTTCCTGTGTCTCTGTCTGTCTGTTCTGTCTCTGTCTGTCTCCAGAAGAACATTGTCCACAGAGACCTGAAGCTGGGCAACATGGTGCTGAATAAACGGTGAGTTTAGGTTTGCGTTTGCGCCGTCCGTCTGTCCGTAGGCCTGAGTCACACATTCTCCTCCTTCCAGTGCCGTAGTTCAGGGCTTGGGTTGGGGCCTGGCCTGCATCTACAGACAGACCTCAACCCAAACAGGAAGTCCTTTATTCTCGCAAGCGGTTAGCGCACTGCCTGGGCTAACTAGCTGGTCTATATTAAAGAAGAGCCAGCTAACTAATATGGCTTTGTTCGTATTGGTCCAGTAGCTGTGATCCTATTGGTCCGATAGCGTATTGTGTGTGTGTTTGCAGAACCCACCGGATCACCATCACTAACTTCTGTCTGGGGAAACACCTGGTTAGCGAGGACGACCTGCTCAAGGACCAGAGAGGAAGTCCCGCCTACATCAGCCCCGACGTCCTCAGTGGTGAGGCACTCCGTCAATCTCACACCAGATCGTTACCAGTTGTTATCTGTCTCATCTGTTACTGGTGTTAGGGTTAGGGTTACTGGTGTTAGGGTTACTGGTGTTTAATGGACCTCATGTTCTGAATGGGACAACTAGGGTAACTAACCCTAACCCCTGTATGGAACAACTAGGGTAACTAACACTAACCCTTGTATGGAACAACTAGGGTAACTAACACTAACCCCTGTATGGAACAACTAGGGTAACTAATACTAACCCCTGTATGGAACAACTAGGGTAACTAACACTAACCCCTGTATGGAACAACTAGGGTAACTAACACTAACCCCTGTATGGAACAACTAGGGTAACTAACACTAACCCCTGTATGGAACAACTAGGGTAATTAACACTAACACTAACCCCTGTATGGAACAACTAGGCTAACTAACACTAACCCCTGTATAGAACAACTAGGGTAACTAACACCTCACACTGATGTTCCTCAGAGTGTGAGGCTCTGTTCCTCAGAGTGTGAGGCTCTGTTCCTCAGAGTGTGAGGCTCTGTTCCTCAGAGTGTGAGGCTCTGTTCCTCAGAGTGTGGGGCTCTGTTCCTCAGAGTGTGAGGGGCTCTGTTCCTCAGAGTGTGAGGGGCTCTGTTCCTCAGAGTGTGTGGGGCTCTGTTCCTCAGAGTGTGTGGGGCTCTGTTCCTCAGAGTGTGTGGGGCTCTGTTCCTCAGAGTGTGTGGGGCTCTGTTCCTCAGAGTGTGTGGGGCTCTGTTCCTCAGAGTGTGTGGGGCTCTGTTCCTCAGAGTGTGTGGGGCTCTGTTCCTCAGAGTGTGAGGGGCTCTGTTCCTCAGAGTGTGAGGGGCTCTGTTCCCCAGTGTGAGGGGCTCTGTTCCCCAGAGTGTGAGGGGCTCTGTTCCCCAGTGTGACACCTGGGGGTGTAGAGTCTCTAGTCCGTGTGGTGTTTAGTCTCATGGTGGTGGTTAGTGTCTCACCCTAACCCTGAGGTGGTGTTCTCCTCTCCTAGGGCGTCCGTACCGGGGTAAGCCCAGCGATATGTGGGCCCTGGGCGTGGTTCTGTTCACCATGCTGTACGGCCAGTTCCCCTTCTACGACTCCATCCCCCAGGAGCTCTTCAGGAAGATCAAGGCTGCAGAGTACACCATCCCTGAGTGAGTACTATATATACAGCTGCAGAGTACACCATCCCTGAGTGAGTACTAGTACTATATATACTGCTGCAGAGTAATATGAAGTATGAACGTTTGACCCTTTTTATGACCAATAGGGTAGCAGATTGTCCTCATGACTCAGAGCCACAGCCCAGTGGGCTGGAACTAATCCACCAAGCACCACCACACACTGTCTATCCCCTGACTGTGCTCCTCTCCCCCCTGTCTATCCCAGGGACGGGCGTGTCTCTGAGAACACGGTGGCTCTGATCCGGAAGCTACTGGTTCTGGACCCCCAGCAGAGGCTGAGTGCTGCCGAGGTTCTGGAGGCGCTCAGCTCCATCATAGCCTCGTGGTCAGTACTCTCTAACCCTCAGCTCCATCATAGCCTCGTGGTCAGTACTCTCTAACCCTCAGCTCCATCATAGCCTCGTGGTCAGTACTCTATAACCCTCAGCTCCATCATAGCCTCGTGGTCAGTACTCTCTAACCCTCAGCTCCATCATAGCCTCGTGGTCAGTACTCTCTAACCCTCAGCTCCATCATAGCCTCCTGGTCAGTACTCTCTAACCCTCAGCTCCATCATAGCCTCCTGGTCAGTACTCTCTAACCCTCAGCTCCATCATAGCCTGGTGGTCAGTACTCTCTAACCCTCAGCTCCATCATAGCCTCGTGGTCAGTACTCTCTAACCCTCAGCTCCATCATAGCCTCCTGGTCAGTACTCTCTAACCCTCAGCTCCATCATAGCCTCGTGGTCAGTACTCTCTAACCCTCAGCTCCATCATAGCCTCCTGGTCAGTACTCTCTAACCCTCAGCTCCATCATAGCCTCCTGGTCAGTACTCTCTAACCCTCAGCTCCATCATAGCCTCCTGGTCAGTACTCTCTAACCCTCAGCTCCATCATAGCCTCCTGGTCAGTACTCTCTAACCCTCAGCTCCATCATAGCCTCGTGGTCAGTACTCTCTAACCCTCAGCTCCATCATAGCCTCCTGGTCAGTACTCTCTAACCCTCAGCTCCATCATAGCCTCCTGGTCAGTACTCTCTAACCCTCAGCTCCATCATAGCCTCCTGGTCAGTACTCTCTAACCCTCAGCTCCATCATAGCCTCCTGGTCAGTACTCTCTAACCCTCAGCTCCATCATAGCCTCCTGGTCAGTACTCTCTAACCCTCAGCTCCATCATAGCCTCGTGGTCAGTACTCTCTAACCCTCAGCTCCATCATAGCCTCCTGGTCAGTACTCTCTAACCCTCAGCTCCATCATAGCCTCCTGGTCAGTACTCTCTAACCCTCAGCTCCATCATAGCCTCGTGGTCAGTACTATCTAACCCTCAGCTCTATCATAGCCGCGTGGTCAGTACTCTCTAACCCTCAGCTCCATCATAGCCTCCCACCACCTAACCCTAGATGGATGATGATGGTGTTATCCGAAGGTGATGTTTGTTCATGCGTTTCCAGGCAGTCAGTGTCGTCCCTGGGCGCCCCTCTCCAGGTGGTCCCGGACATCGATGACCAGGTCAGCCCCCCTGAACACCTACAGGAGGTAAGATACCGCTACCTAACTCTACTTAACTTAAGTCTGCTACGCTGTGGACAACCTCAGCTTAAGTTAAGGCCACGGTCCACATCACTGTTTAATGTGTCCTAGTGTCCACACCACTGACTCCACATCGCCCCCTGCAGGACACAGTCCACATCACTGTTTAATGTGTCTTAGTGTCCACACCACTGACTCCACATCGCCCCCTGCAGGCCACGGTCCACATCACTGTTTAATGTGTCCTAGTGTCCACACCACTGACTCCACATCGCCCCCTGCAGGCCACGGTCCACATCACTGTTTAATGTGTCCTAGTGTCCACACCACTGACTCCACATCGCCCCCTGCAGGCCACGGTCCACATCACTGTTTAATGTGTCCTAGTGTCCACACCACTGACTCCACATCGCCCCCTGCAGGCCACGGTCCACATCACTGTTTAATGTGTCCTAGTGTCCACACCACTGACTCCACATCACCCCCTGCAGGCCAAGGTCTCTGAGGAGGCGTCGCAGTACGAGTTTGAGAACTACATGCGGCAGCAGCTGCTGCTGGCCGAGGAGAAGCACTCTCTGCACGAGGCCAAGAGCTTCCTGTCCCAGAGGCACTACGGCAGCACCCCTCCCGTCAGAAGACTGGGGCTGGACGCCCAGCCCGTCAGCCCCCTGGACGCCGCCCTGCTGGCCCAGCGCTTCCTACGGAAGTAGCCCCAACCTCTCCGACCCCACCTCAAACCACCGGGCGGCACCACAACCAAGCGCTGACGGACCGGCCGGGATCGGACTGGAGCAAACCGGGGGGCGGTGCACGACTGTGGGCGTGGCTAAAGACCTTGTGGAAAGACTGAGGACCCTGACTGGTGGTTCCAGGATGTGATGTAGCAGCGAGCGGCCTCACCCTTTACTCCCTACCCCAGCTGTCCAATCATATTGCCTCAAGTCGGATTACATGATCACAGACGTCCCTCCTTACCTCTAGTACTCTGTCTGTCAGTCCTCCCTGACCCCTCCCTGTTAACTAAGGCTTTGAATCAATCTACCTCTCTATGAACGCCAGCCTTACTGCTCTGCAGAGGCTGGGTTGGCCTGGCAACCAGAATAAGCTCCTCCCTACCCCCCATCCGTATTATGAATAAGTAGCATTTTAACGGCCCTTTTGAAGACCTTAACTACGCCACACATTAGCTTCCCGGGTCCTCATCACCTCACCCCAGCGGTTACCATGGAAACCTGTTTGAGCATCCAGGCAGCTAGCCGCGGGCGGAGCAGAGCGGTTCTGTTCTCCAGCCAAAGCTCCGCCTCATGCCACTGAGGAAGACGCACAGACGGTTTTACTTCTTTTTTTAAGTATATAAATATATATCGCCAAAAATCATGTCTTAAAAGAACCCGACACACGAGCCAAGGAAGGGATTGTGTGCTAGTGTGAAGTCGTCATTCAGAACGGACGGCTTCAGGTGATGATCCTTCAGCTACGTCAGCTGAGGTGATGATCCTTCAGCTACAGTACGTACGCTGAGATGAGTCCTTCAGCTACATCAGCTGAGATGAGTCCTTCAGCTACATCAGCTGAGATGAGTCCTTCAGCTACGTCGGCTGAGGTGATGATCCTTCAGCTGCGTCAGCTGAGGTGACGAGTCCTTCAGCTACGTCAGCTGAGGTGACGAGTCCTTCAGCTACGTCACCTGAGGTGACGAGTCCATCAGCTACGTCAGCTGAGGTGATGAGTCCATCAGCTACGTCAGCTGAGGTGATGAGTCCTTCAGCTACGTCAGCTGAGGTGATGATCCTTCAGCTACGTCAGGCCTCCCACTGTGAACCGACACAGGTCCTTCTTCACAGACTACAGCATTTATCTCGATTATTTTTTCCTGTTTTCTTTTGGAAGCCATCTTGCTTCCCGTCATCAGGGACAGGATCTGGGAGAGGCGCCGTGAAGAGGCAGCAAAACCATCTACGGTCACCAGATAAGCTTCATCTGATGTTGGCAGGCAGGTGTTTATCGTGTTCTCTGCGTTACTGAAGGGTTTGTACCGAGTGTCACTGCCCGTTGTAGGTCTCCTGTATGATCTCTAAACCGATGGCATGCTAAGTTTCCAAAATGTAATTTCTACTTTCCTCGAAGTTTAATTATTTATTAATTTTTGTAGAATCTCTTTCTCCTGTAGATTTGGATCCTACCATTTTTTTCTCTCTGCTTTTGCCCAGTGGTGATTTGAGTAAGTCTTTAAAGAGACATAAAATCTTTTTCAATTTTGCAGTCTTTTCACTATCTGCTTACAGCGCTGTTTTAATTTAATTTTTTCCCTACCAAAATGTTTTTTCTTGCCATGTTGCCACACTGTGGTTGAATTTTAAGCTACACTAATAATGAGACTGACTTTAAATAGTTATATTTTTTACAGAAAAACAAGCGAATAATATCCACTTACTATCATTATTATTATTATTATTAGTTGGGGTGAATGGTTGTGCTGAGGCTGACATCTCTCCTGGCCAGTATGTAAATAAGGTCAACTCTCACTGTCAGCAGTACCGCTATTTCCTAAAGTCTGGACCACCCAGGCCTGTCAGCCACACATGGACATCCACTAAATGCTCGTGTTATGAAAGCCTTTTTTTGTGTCCTGTCAATGTGAATTGTGTGGGTATAGAGCAGTATTGTAGTTGCGTAGAAACAAATGTTTTTCGAGCATTGTAGCTCCTGAATGCTAACTGAGTTATCGTGGAATGTCAGTCACCGTTTTTCATTCGGCCGGTCGACTACTAAAGCTCTGAAGACTCAAGAGTTCCCTGCTGGGAAGGATTCAACTGTTGCCCAGTAAGTGTTTGACATTGTATCACAGCCCCACATTTATTGTTTCTTTTTCTACACATCTGTTGGTAGACCGCAACTTGCTGTGGATCTGAGGCATGGCATTAGTGTGAGTTTCAAGGTCTTGTAAAACCAACTAAGTGACTGTTGCATGTAATCTGGAAAGGCTACGGCAAACGGTGTGAATTAGGAAAGGATTCAAACCTTTTGTGACCTTGGGAACGAGGTCTTCCCGCCATGGAGGCGTGGTGATTGTGAAGTCTGAACACGCATCTCCCCCCCCCCCCGAACTCTGGCATGGAGAAACAAAATAAACTGGGTAATTGTACAGATGGAAGAAAACATGTTTGTATAAAAGACATATTTTTGTACTACATCAAATCTCTCATGCATGTCAGCAATAAACTTTGATATTCAAAATATGTAGTTTTTTATTGGCTGTGTAAGATGTGTATGGATATGCAAGACATAACCTATTTTATCCATCCTCATTCAGATCCTTTAGATGACAAAACCTATCCTCATTCAGAAAGGGTTGGCGTCCCTCATGGTCCCAGGAAAGATATCTTCTGACTTAATCATCACGGTAAAACGGTTAGCCCAAACCTATCCGCTTAAAGTGTGGTCCAAATGGCACATTTAAAGATAAGGGAGTCATGGCGCCCCCTAGTCTTAACTCTTTTTCCTGGGCCTGACTGGGAAGCCCAAACAGTTCTGTTTAAAATACCGGGACAGTGCAATGATAAATATCAATGATCTCACAATAGACCAAAGTATTAAAAGATAGAATGCTTCACGAATGTGCGTTTCACCAGCTCCTCAGTTTCACGATCTGAAGGTCGTGAGGTAAAGCCTCACACAGGGCACTGTTTAACAAATCACGGAGAATCACACTTTGTGAAGACGTTTTGGTTCCCTGAATTACCAGATCCGATACCAGTTTCCTATTAACAAAAGATGGATCAATAATTTTGACGGTACGACTAACTTTTAATTATGATTCCTAATTAATTGATTTGCTTGGGGTCACCAGAAATGTATACACACAATTTCGATTATTTCCCCTGTAGTGACTACATTATGGGTTTGTGTTCCCCTCTTACTGTGAGTGGGAGGGAACCGGCTATGAGTCACGGGGTCAAGGGGGACTGTTTAGGCGGTTGCACGAGGACTTGGGAGACGAGAGGCCCTCTGCACGCATTGAGAGGATGCTAAACCTGCTCGGTACAGAAGACCCCATGATCCTCTTCACGGAGCTGTTTATGCGCACATTGCCAGCTCTGGTCAGGATGGCGCTGGCTAACACCACCATCGTTGGACCCCGCGCCCTGGCCAGGGAGGCGAACCGGTTCGTCTTGGCCATGCCTCAACGGTCCCCCGACCTGCTTGCTCCCGCTGCTGCCCCGCCACCGGACCGTCGCAGGAGAGCGAAGGACGACGTCAGACCCTCTGGCCAGCAGGGTAATGTTGCGGACCATTGTTTCTACCCCGCCAATTTTGGCACCAAGGCCAAACGGTGCCGCTCACCCCGCTCCTTTGGACTGACGGGAAACGGCAGGGCCGGTGCTCAGTAGTTGCCCTGAGTGCTGGTGTCACCAACAGGCTGCTCTTCATACAAGACACCGTCTCCGGTCGCAGATTCCTCTGTGACACAGGTGCCCAGTGGAGCATTATTCCGTCGAGATCGGAGGTGGCGAAGGGGGAGCACGGCCCGCAGTTGGTTGCGGACGGCACGCCTATCCGTTCCTATGGCACTAGAGCGGTGGACGTGTGCTTCGGAGGGCAACGCTTTACCTCGGATTTTGTCGTCGCAGCTGTCACATTTCCCCTCCTTGGCGCAGATTGCGCCAATAACCTGTTAGTGGACGTGGGGAACAGGCGCCTGGTCAACTCAGACTTTCGCTTCCTTCGCCTGTACGCAGGGGGAGGCAGTATACGGCGGGTTGTCCAACATGCTCGCCGAAAGCAACCAGTACCCTCCGGCTGATCGCCGATTTCCCTGACCTTACTAAGCCCACCTTCTCTGCGCCCATGGTGAAGCACGGAGTGGAGCACCACATCGAGACCAATGGGCCTCCCCTCCACGCCAGGGCCAGGCGCCTCAACTCAGTGAAGCTGTCCGTCGTCAGGGCGGAGTTCGCGCACATGGAGCAGGTGGGCATCGTTCGACGCTCGAACAGCCCCTGGGCGTCTCCCCTGCACATCGTCCCTAAGCCAGACGGTGGGTGGCGCTCATGTGGGGACTACCGCCGCCTCAACGACACATCCAAGCCTTACTGCTACCCAGTCCCGCATATCCAGGACTTTTCGGCGCACCTGGCGGGCAACGCTTCTTCTCCAAGGTGGACCTGGCGCGGGGGTACCATCAGGTACCGGTGCACCCAGAGGACGTCCCTAAGACAGCCGTCATCACCCCCTTCGGTCTTTTCGAGTTTGTGCGGATGCCCTTCGGCCTGAAGAACGCGGCGCAGACCTTCCAACGCCTCATGCAGTCATCCTGGCTGGAGGAGCGTGTGGAGACCAGAGACACGTTAGGCCAGTCTCGTGGAAGAGCCAGACAGAGTACCCTGACATCAACCACCGACCTGATGGTGGAGGATGCGGGCAGTCTGAGTCCTCGCTATCAGTAGGTAAACCGATCGGTATAGAGCACGTCCGAACGAAGAGGAGAAAGTTTTGAGCATGGAAGAAACCCTGAGAGCGATCTTGACAACCCAAGCCACACTGCAGTCCGCTGTAGCTGAGTTGTGCAGGGCTGACCCGAGGCTGCCGTGTGACGCCGCAGACGAAACTTCCGGGTTGCCGGCTTGGTTTGTTTGGTTTGGTTAGCAGGACGCCTAGCGTCTACCTGCTATCTCGGTTTGTATCTATTTTTCTGGTATTTATATCTGCGACCTGTTCTGCATACTCTGTATTGTATTCGCTGTTTCCTCGATGGAGCTCCATCTGCATCAACCACGGTAAGAATGGATTCCGGTTGTTCTTGCTCCGCCTTTCTCATGGATAAGATAGCTCTGTAAGAGAGACGTATATGTCAGTTTGAGGATGGAAGGGTAGTGAGCATAAAGAAAACAGATACTCCGGAAAGCATAGAGTAGAGACCCACCAGCCGGACTCGTAAAGGTAACGCTATCGTTAGCAGTGACTCCGCCAAGGGAACCTGTCGGCAGCACCACTTGCGTGGCAGGTTGCTGTCAGTACCCTGCCTCGCAAGTCTTTTTCGGGGGTAAAAACGCTAGTCATAGGCGACTCTGTTACACGTACAGTTAGACTACACTCGCCAGCTAAAGTTATTTGCCTACCCGGGGCCAGGGCTCCCGACATTGAAGCTAATCTTAGGGTGCTGACATGCGGTCAGACTACATACAGAGTTAGATTAGATGCACCAAACACCGACACTAGTTTCGACAACATTGTAGTTCATGCCGGCACGAACGATGCTAGGACGAGACAAACCGAGGTCACAAAAAGCAACATAGCTTTGTGACTTCGCCAGAAAGATGTGTCGGCATCGATTAATACTCTCTGGCCCTCTACCCGATAAGGGTAATGATGAGCGTTATAGTAGATTATTGTCTCTAAATCGCTGGCTGGCACGATATAGTTCAGAGCAGGGCTTTGGTTTCATAGATAACTGGCCCTCCCTGTGGGGTCGCCCTGGTGTGCTCATGAGAGACGGCCTACACCCTACTGGGTTAGGCGCCTCAATTATGTCAAAAACATAGATAGATGTCTTAGCCAGGCGTGACTCATCCACTCACAGCACGCTGGGTTGCAGAAGTTTAGCAAACCTGCTAGCAACATGATCGTTTACGTTGCAGAGTCTAGAACAGCAGATGGGTTAGATGAACCAGTTTCTAATGCACCAATCTTTTCAGAGCTTTGTGTTAACCGGACTCCCTCTGAAATTAAAGGCCCACTATGCAACTTCGGGCATTTCTTCGCTGTTTTCTTGGTTTTGGCACGCACATTTCTCTACACAGCGCCCCCTACAGCTTCGTAGTATATATTTCACAACACTGTCGTAACAACTCGTTGACGACCCTTCCCCATGCACTTCTACGTGAGCCATGTGCATTTTTTTTCAAAGAAGCCGGCGAATGCGTGGAGCCATGTCCGAAGTAGATGTTCATAAAGTGTAGGCAAGGTTATACATTTTTAAAAGGGTGCATTTGTATTGCAATAAACATAAATCCATCCTTTTTTATAGTTGACGGGGAGAATTTATATCCTAGATTATAATTGTTTTATGTTAGGTTGAACAGAACAATCAGTGTAAGAGGTTTGGCCAACATAATCTAAATAAACAAGAACCTGGATTCGGGGATTCAGTCTGTATCTGGGGGATGAGACAGACGAACAGCAAAACACCCATGGAAACAAAGGTGTTTATATGGTTGCAACCAAGCAAGCTAGAAACATACAGGGCTCACAACAAAACGGTAGAGAAAACAATTTTTACAGGGCTCACAACAAAATGGTTGAGCAAACACATTTGTACAGAGACTATCAACATCAATAATACCACGAAGACAAAGAACACCCAAGGGTACTTTCAATTTCAAAAGCAACACGGCCGAGTCGGCGTCTGATTTGCAGTCTTCTTTTTCTTTCAGATCACGCTATACCTGAAAAGCTTGCCCGTTTACTCGTGTCTGGCCTCTCTGCCGGTCAGTCTCCCTTTTCTCTTCTTCTGTTCCTCCGACATTGGGTTTCTCTGTTTCTTTTTAGTCGGCTGATCTATGATGAATATAACAATCCCTTAGTGACTTGTGTTTATATCGAGCCGGTTCCTTGTTTGGGGGTCTGTGCCGTAAAGCAATTCGTTACTTCGCGAGACCCGAGACTCCTGCGAGAGTGGGCGGCGGGTCGTCGGCAGAAACATATTCCTTTTCTCCGCCAAGATGCGCAAGGGTGAGTCGAAACAACGAACAATCTAACAAAAAAGTATAATAGAACCATCGCAATGACTCTTAGCCTGTTATATTAAGGTAAATCAAGCCAAAAAAGTTGCATAGGGTCCCTAATCAGTCGATTGATCCATGATGAATGCAACAATTGCCTCGCAACTGGCTGTTTATATCTAGCCGGTGCCATGTTTGGGTGTGTGTCTGTGCCGTAAAGCATTTTCGAAACTACAATCTGACTACATTTTCGAGGATACTTCCGCTGCGTCACATCCGGATTGTGTCAGTCCGAACAGAGCAAGTTGCATATGCGCTTTTTCACTGGAGAGGCGACGTGGGTAAATGACACACCCACCAATCGACCCAGAAATGGATGCAGAACCATCAGCATAACTCTCAACCTGCATACTTAATGTAATTTTGGCTATAAAAAGTTGCATAGTGGGCCTTTAACGCTGAATCTATTTGTACGGTGGTGCGGCCTTGCGCTGTCTCGAGGTGTAAAACCCACAGGCGAGGGCCGCGACCAGAATGTCGAAACCGCGGCATCCCCTTGACTGCTTCAGAGCGTTAACCGGACTCCCTCTGAAAATAATAAATTGGAAGCATTCAGAATAGGGTTCATGAACATAAGGTCGCTTTCATCTAAAGCGCTATTGGTCCATGATCTAATTATTGATAATAAGATCGACATACTGGACCTTTGTGAAACCTGGATAAAACTAGATGAGTTTCTAGCCCTAAACGAAGCTACTCCACCCAATTACGTTAGCACCCAAGTATCTGGAGAAGTTAAGAAAGGTGGTGGAGTAGCCCTGATATCTAATTCTAAGCTTAATTTAAAGCCAAAGAATAGATATATATTCAGATCCTTTGAGATGCTTGCGTTCTGCACCTCAGCTCCCCGAGAAGCGAAACGAGTTCCAGACACTTTCCTTTCAGCTGTAGTATACCGTCCCCCAGGACTGTATTCACTTTTTGTTGATGAGTTTTCTGATTTTGCAGCTGATCTGGCTACATACTCCGACAATATTTTGCTTATTGGGGATTTTAACATTTATGTGAATCACCCATTTGATGCCCTCGCAAGGGCTTTTCTGTCCATTACAGATACGCTTGGCTTCAAACAGCTCATCCAGCACCCAACCCACCTCAGTGGAACCACGCTGGATCTCGTTTTGACCCGCTGTGTAGACATTTCACAGCTAATGGTGTCTTCCTACACCTCAGCTTTATCAGACTACTTTTTGCTCACTTTCCAGGTGGTGGTATCCTGCCCTTGCGACGATCAGCAAGCTACTTTCAGCTGTCGCCGCATCACACCTGCAACCATTACAGCTATGGCAGATAAGTTACCCGGTTCACTTGCACCTCTTTCTAACTATAGTGGTTCTGTGGAGTGCCTTACTGATGACCTCAACATTGGTGCCATTGATTTAGTTGCTCCGCTCGTAACTAAAAAACAAACATTGAAAAAACCAGCTCCCTGGTTTAATGCAGAAATGCGCACTCTGAAGCGAAACTGCAGAATCCTTGAACGCAAATGGCGCTCAACTAAACTTGGTCTTTCATCTTGCATGGCACAACAGTTTGCTCACCTATAAGGGTCCGCTGACTACTGCCAGGAACGCCTACTTTTCCAGTATCATCAACTTGAATAGAAACAATCCCAAGTTTCTTTTTGACACGGTGAAGAGTCTGACTCAGGAACAGACTCAGACCGTAGGCTCCTCGATCGTGGCAGCTGAATTCATGGTTTTCTTTGAGAATAAGATTCAATGAATTAGAGCGGAAATTGATGCTTGCCGTGCGAAAGGGTGATAAAGGCATCGAAGCCAACAACTTGTATGTTGGATCCTCTCCCTTCCAGGGTTCTCAAGGAACTTCTTCCAACGGTGGGGCCTGCAATCCTCTCGCTTATGAATCTCTCGTTTTCAACAGGAATTGTTCCTTCCAATGGCCTAGATCCTTAATTAGTCAGGAACTATCGGCCTGTATCTAATCTGCCCTTCCTGTCCAAGGTACAGGAAAGGATTGTAGCAAAGCAAATTGTCGACTATCTGACGAGGGACAATATCTTCCAACCTTTCCAGTCGGGCTTCAGGAATTTCCACTCAACTGAAACTGTTATTACAAGAGTTGTAAATGACATCCTTCTTGCTTTGGATAAAAATACAAGCTCAATGCTTGTGCTGCTGGACCTGAGCGCTGCGTTCGACACGATCGACCACAGCACTCTTCTTCACCGTCTTGAGCATTATGTTGGTTTCGGGGGTACGGCTCTTGGTTGGTGTTCGGTTCGTTAAGATTTCCCCACCGAACGGGGCGCCAGAAGAAGACACGTTGTTTAACTCTTTGTTTTTTTATTTACCTTGTTTGATTTTCCTTTTCAGTTGTTTTAGTCCACAAATAACAGGTCATAACCTGTCGAATAGAAAGGCTATGGTGTAAACAACAATATTGATAGCCACATGCATAATATATTCTAATAAAATTGTATGGTTGTTATGTTCTATTAGTGTTATAACAAAATAGTATAATATAATATAGTAATATAATTAGTGTTTAAACTGATTATGCAACAATTGCAGAAATGCAACAATTCCCCACACAAGCAACATTGCACATTAAACATTGCATCAAATTATCCAAGTCAACTACTTAAACCAAATGTATATCAATGTCGATGCTACACATTGAACCACACATTAAACCAATAGCCAATAAGTGCTCTCAGTATGTTGGCCTAAAGTGCAAAACAGTGAGTGTAGTTTTAAGTAGCAACGCTGAGCACAGCAAACCATTATCTATGTGAAGCGATTAACTACATTACCCAGCCTGCATTGCAACCAGGAAGTATTCTCGTGTGACAGTGACGACACTACAATTTCAAACATTTACCGGGATACTATCAAGCAGGCAACGTTAAACATCAGACCGCAAAACAATGTTTTATCAGCGTGACCAAAGTAACCAATAACCGAGTTATCAAGCAGACAAATCGCACACATGTACAGAGGCAGCATTAACAGACAAACAAACTTAAACCACGGCTCAATTGGACAGAATCAGTAGCTCACCGCTGACTGGCCCGCGTTTCAATCAGGTTGAGAGAGACGCCGAGATCGTTTAATGGCCTGTGGCATGTGCCACCGCGACCACTGACATACCATGGCATATGCCGTTCTGGAACGGTAACTGCCGTTCTGAAACGGTAACTGCCGTCGCGACCACTGACATACCATGGCATATGCCGTTCTGGAACGGTAAATGCCGTTCTGAAACGGTAACTACCGTTCTGAAACGGTAACTGCCGTCGCGACCACTGACATACCATGGCATATGCCGTTCTGGAACGGTAACTGCCGTTCTGAAACGGTAACTGCCGTTCTGAAACGGTAACTACCGTTCTGAAACGGTAATGCCATGGCATATGCCGTTCTGGAACGGTAACTGCCGTTCTGAAACGGTAACTACCGTTCTGAAACGGTAATGCCATGGCATATGCCTTTCTGGAACGGTAACTACCGTTCTGAAACGGTAACTGCCGTTCAGGTGGAACGGTAACTGCAGTTCCCAACAATGGTATGTGACACCAGCATAACTCCTCCGTATAATTTCAAGACAGGTATTGCCATAAATGTAAAGGTATATATATTTGGTATTTATTGACACAATATCACAACATAACGCCGTAAATAAAGGGATTTACACGTTTCTCTCGTCCGTGCTGTTGTAAGGATATTTCCGATCTGTTTGTTGTTGCTTTTGTAATGACAGATGCTTTTGAAAACAGCCGGACTTGCTCCGGTGACGGTAGTTATAGCCTAGCCTTCTAGGTGGCCATAGAGCTATAGTCTATTGCTTTGTTCCAATATCCATACTATCCGCAGTCATTATACTTTATTTTAGTATGACTTATTTTTTATATAGTTTGAGTACGTAGTGCGTTGCCAGTTTCTACTGGCACCTACCGTTTTTTCCGCTGGCATGCCACTCATGTAAAATGGTATTACCAGTTTCTACTGGCACCTACCGTTTTTCCGCTGGCATGCCACTCATGGAAAATGGTAATTACCAGTTTCTACTGGCACCTACCGTTTTTCCGCTGGCATGCCACTCATGGAAAATGGTATTACCAGTTTCTACTGGCACCTACCGTTTTTCCGCTGGCATGCCACTCATGGAAAATGGTAATTACCAGTTTCTACTGGCACCTACCGTTTTTCCGCTGGCATGCCACTCATGGAAAATGGTATTACCAGTTTCTACTGGCACCTACCGTTTTTCCGCTGGCATGCCACTCATGGAAAATGGTAATTACCAGTTTCTACTGGCACCTACCGTTTTTCCGCTGGCATGCCACTCATGGAAAATGGTAATTACCAGTTTCTACTGGCACCTACCGTTTTTCCGCTGGCATGCCACTCATGGAAAATGGTAATTACCAGTTTCTACTGGCACCTACCGTTTTTTCCGCTGGCATGCCACTCATGGAAAATGGTAATTACCAGTTTCTACTGGCACCTACCGTTTGCCAGTAGATATTCCTTTCCTGTGGTATTTGCCCGTTCATACACACATACCACTCATGATTCACAGCTACACAATCATTCTTATAAAAACGGTAGGTGCCAGTAGAAACTGGTAATTACCATTTTCCATGAGTGGCATGCCAGCGGAAAAACGGTAGGTGCCAGTAGAAACTGGTAATACCATTTTACATGAGTGGCATGCCAGCGGAAAAACGGTAGGTGCCAGTAGAAACTGGTAATTACCATTTTCCATGAGTGGCATGCCAGCGGAAAAACGGTAGGTGCCAGTAGAAACTGGTAATACCATTTTACATGAGTGGCATGCCAGCGGGAAAACGGTGGTTCCAGTAGGAAATGGAACTTCCGATTAACATAATTGGCTTGCCAGCGGAAAAACTTTTGGCCTGTATGCCATGATACCACTGGATCATGTCGATATAGAAAGGTTTATGACACTGGATCAGGGTTAAATGATAGGAACCTATAGGCCTACTTAAAATATTTGGTTAAACACCAATAAGAACAAATGCAAAACTTAATATTTGGCCTATTGAATAGTTATGAGCTGAAGCAGTCATACAGTAGGCTTTATTATAGGCTACGCTACTAGAACATCTTGATAAAACACGAGTGGAAAAATGGATGACTGTCGAGCCATAGCCTACAGTGCCACCCCTATAGGGACCTGGCTCTGGTGCACTAACCGGAAACTACGATCGCAACCGCAATAAACATCTCGCTTTGAACGGTGAACTCTTTACACATAGTAGTTATAAAGCTATTAAAACTACAAAATGACTCCATTAATGCAGGATACGTGGAAAATGCATGGACCTATTAAAGAAAATGCGCCGACGTTGGCTCAGCCTGGCTCCGCCTCTTCAGCTACGTAGCTAAGATCGCAGCCGTGGAGCACGAAAGGTGTACATCAATCCACACTCATCGGTTTGACCGTTTTGAGTATACCATTCGGGTCCTTTCACTACACTTCCTTTCGCCCTGATCTTAATTGCAACGCACTACGTATATATATAAAAAATAAGTCATACTAAAATAAAGTATAATGACTGCGGATAGTATGGATATTGGAACAAAGCAATAGACTATAGCTCTATGGCCACCTAGAAGGCTAGGCTATAACTACCGTCACCGGAGCAAGTCCGGCTGTTTTCAAAAGCATCTGTCATTACAAAAGCAACAACAAACAGATCGGAAATATCCTTACAACAGCACGGACGAGAGAAACGTGTAAATCCCTTTATTTACGGCGTTATGTTGTGATATTGTGTCAATAAATACCACATATATATACCTTTACATTTATGGCAATACCTGTCTTGAAATTATACGGAGGAGTTATGCTGGTGTCACATACCATTGTTGGGAACTGCAGTTACCGTTCCACCTGAACGGCAGTTACCGTTTCAGAACGGTAGTTACCGTTCCAGAAAGGCATATGCCATGGCATTACCGTTTCAGAACGGTAGTTACCGTTTCAGAACGGCAGTTACCGTTTCAGAACGGCAGTTACCGTTTCAGAACGGCAGTTACCGTTCCAGAACGGCATATGCCATGGTATGTCAGTGGTCGCGACGGCAGTTACCGTTTCAGAACGGCAGTTACCGTTCCAGAACGGCATATGCCATGGTATGTCTGTGGTCGCGACGGCAGTTACCGTTTCAGAACGGTAGTTACCGTTTCAGAATGGTAGTTACCGTTTCAGAATGGTAGTTACCGTTCCAGAACGGCATATGCCATGGTATGTCAGTGGTCGCGACGGCAGTTACCGTTTCAGAACGGCAGTTACCGTTTCAGAACGGCAGTTACCGTTCCAGAACGGCATATGCCATGGTATGTCAGTGGTCGCGGTGGCACATGCCACAGGCCAATAAACGATCTCGGCCCTACTGCAGGTTGAAGTGAACCTCCCACGTTCACCTCACCTGGTTACATTGCTTTTGAGCACCCGTGATGTAGTGAACGTAACCCAATAACGCAGTGAACGCAACAGTTGGCTTGAATCGTAACTCAGAGATGGAACCCAATTTGTGCTTCATGAGGGTTCAGAATCAAAGCACTGCATATTACGCTTTGTCGTACCACAAGGGTCGGTCCTTGGTCCATTACTTTTTGCAATCTACATGCTTCCCTTGGGCGACGTTATCCGCAGCTTCGGAATTAGTTTCCACTACGGGGATGACACCCAGCCCTTCATTCCTGTAGATTCCGGGCTCTCAGCCCAGATCCAGAGGGTTGAGGCCTGTCTGGCTGCGGTGAAGGGCTGGATGTCACAAAACTTCCTACAGCTTAACACTGGGAAGACGGCTGATAATTATCGGCTTGAAGCGGAACCGGAGAGAGTTTGAGGATGTCTCACTGTGGTTGGATGGCCTCGCCATCCCCCAGAGTGCCTCTGTCAAAAAATCTTGGTGTCCTGTTTGACCCTCAACTATGCTTTGACCAACATGTTAGAAGTATAACGAGAATTGACTTTTTCCATCTGAGAAACTGTAACGGGTTTAGTGCGCGCTTGGAACCAGGGTTGGCTTCTTTGACCAGGAAGTCCTTTTATTTTCACTCAAAACGTTCAACAAAACACAACTTGATTGAAGGTAAATTATAGCTTGATCAATGCGATCTCCGTCGGCGATCGGCCCCTTCTCTCCGCTCCCGATCCTTCCTGGATTCCCCTCCCTCACTACAACACAAAGCAGGCACATAAGTACAAACACTCCCTGATTGGGTGCTGACACCTGCTCGCACTCAGGTCCAATCCCCCCAGCCAATCCGGTGCGCTCCCAACCTGCCCATACTCCCCCTGCAGGCCAGACGTCGCACGTCCCCCCACAGAAACATTGCAAGAATCAGACCAATGTTATCTGCAGCGGATGCAGATAAACTGATTCATGCATTTGTTTCGTCAAGACTGGATTATTGCAATGCACTGTTCTCGGGATTACCGCACTCTACCAAATTTTTTTTTACAGTTTGTACAGAATGCTGCAGCTAGACTGCTGACCAGAATGAGAAAGTTTGATCATATCACACCTATTCTCGCCTCTCTGCACTGGCTACCAATAACTTTCAGATCGGACTTTAAGGTGCTACTGCTAACCTATAAAGCCTTGCATGGATTATCTCCATCCTACCTGAAGGGCCTGATCATTCCTTATAGTCCTTCCCGGTCCCTCCGGTCTTCGGGAGCTGGCCTTCTTTCACTGCCGAAGGTTAAAAAAAAATCGGCTGGACAGGCGTTTGCCTATCGAGCCCCCTTCCTATGGAATAGGCTGCCATTAGTGATCAGGGAAGCTGACTCTGTGGAGCTATTCAAAAGAAAGCTGAAAACGCACCTCTACCATCTTACATTTGGAACATAGGAGTGTGAAAACGACAGATGCAAAGTGAAGACCACTCTGTTTGCTTGTGCTTCTGTTATTACAGTATACATTCCCACTATGTACTTTTCCGTTCTAATTCACTATTCTGTCTGTTCTAGCGTGTTGCGGGTACTGAACTGGATGCCTGGACTCTTATTTTAATATGATGTGCATGTGTTTACCTGTATGTCAATTGTGGTACCCATTGCACTCCTGACCATCCCTGGAAGAAGGGATCCCCTACTATGCGTTTCTTCTCAAGATTTCTTCCTTGCTAATTTAAAGGGAGTTTTTTACTTGCCCGTGTGGGGGCTTGGGTAAAGGGGGGTGTCATAAATATTTGGCCTGTTAAGCCCTTTGAGATTGTAATGGTGATTAAGGGCTATACAAATACAATTGAATTGAATTGAATGCACTCGGTGCTCCCGGACCTGCCCTTCCTCTTCGTCTACTTGGATGACATCCTCGTCGCGAGCACCAGGGAAGAGGAGCATCTGTCCCACCTCCGGACCCTCTTCACGCGGCTCAGCCAACATGGGCTGATTGTCAATCCGGCAAAGTGTGAGTTCGGACAGGACACCCTTGACTTTCTCGGGCATCAGGTCTCCGTGGTGGGTGTGACTCCCCTACCCTCGAAGGTGGAAGCTGTTGCAGCCTTCCCACGCCCCTGCACAGTCAGCGAGCTCAAGGGGTTTATCGGGATGGTGACTTTTTTATTATCGCTTCCTCCGCCACATAGTTCACATCCTGCAACCGCTGTACGAGGCCCAGAAGGGCAAGGCTCTGAAGCAACCGGTCGACTGGACAGCGGAACGAGCCAAGGCCTTCCAGGACACCAAGGTGGCCCTGGCCCGCGCGGCCATGTTGGCCCACCCCTCACCCTCTGCGTTCACTGCTCTCACCACGGACGCATTAGACTTTGCCGTGGGGGCGGTGTACGAGCAGTGGGTTGGGGATGCCTGGCAGCCACTCGCATTCTTCAGCCGCCAGCTGTATCCCAGAGAGCTTAAGTACAGCACCTTCGACGGGGAGATCCTCGGGCTGTGGCTCGCGGTCAGACACTTGGGTTAGGGTCAGACACCGTTTTTTGCTGGAAGGCCGGGAGTTTACGGCCTACGTGGACCACAAGCCACACACGCCATGTCCAAGACCACGGAGCCTTGGTCCGACCGCCAGTAGCGCCAACTCTCCTACATCTCCGAGTTCACCACAGACATCCAACACGTGGCTGGGAAGTCCAACGTGGTCGTGGATTGTCTCTCAAGGGTGGTGGGGGCGGTCCAGCTGAACTTGGATTATTCCCGCATTGCTGTGGATCAGGCCGCCGACCCCTCCGTCCAATCTCTAAAGTCGTTGAACTCCAGGAGGAGGTGCTCTTCAGTGATACAGGGGCCAAGCTCCTGTGCAACGTTTCCACGGGTCAGCCAAGGCCTGACACGGTGAGTTTCTAGAAGGCACAGAATATCACACTGATGCTCTCTGCAGAGTTGGGCAACTAGTTCTTTAGTTAGAGACATTCTGTGATGGTAAAGCTGGCCTTGTAGGCGGGCGTTGGCCCCTCTTCCTGTTCCGGGCTGATGGGCTACTGCTATGGTAACCATAACCCTAACCGCTCTTCCTGTTCCGGGCTGATGGGCTACTGCTATGCTAACCCTAACCCTATCCCCTCTCCCTGTTCCGGGCTGATGGGCTACTGCTATGCTAACCCTAACCCCTCTTCCTGTTCCGGGCTGATGGGCTACTGCCGTTTTTTGGGCTTCTGGACATCATTTGTCTTTCGGCTTGGCTTCAAAGTGTTTGGTAGAATTCCCAAGTAGTATTGGTGATATAAATTCACAGGGATTGCGACGTAAACGCTCCTACCGTGATCCCCAGAGGAATGATGAGGGACTCCCTCCGCCTAGCCTTAACCTAGAAAGGTGATATCCTGGCTCTTGCTGAATTTAAATCCCTAGTGACACAAACATGTCTTCCTCCATGTGAGCTGTTATCAGTTGCTGTTTTTCTATGCACTTTAATACTGAAAGTAAGGGTTAGTGAAGATTATTTTATGTGTTTAGCCTTTCATGGTCTATTTTTTATGATGTTTAATGGTTTGTTTTACGTGGATATATGTCCTGTCTTGTAACATCAGGGACCATGTTGGTAATAATTGCTTGCACTTTGTCATGTTTTTTCTTACATCCCTTGGAATTTTCTTTATTCCAAATAAATCAAATCAAACCTAGCCCTAACCTTAACTTCTCCCTTCCCGTAGCTCTAACCCTAACCCCCTACTTCCTCTAGCCCTTACCTTAACCCTTCCCTTAGCCCTAACCTTAACCTCTCCCTTCCCCTAACCATAACCTCTCCCTTCCCTTTGCCCTAACCTTAACCTCTCCCTTCCCATAACCCTAACCATAACCTCTCCCTTCCCTTTGCCCTAACCTTAACCTCTCCCTTCCCCTAACCCTAACCTTAACCTCTCCCTTCCCCTAACCCTAACCTTAACCTGTCCCTAACCCTAACCTTAACTCCTCCCATCCCCCCTCGAGCTGTGGTAATAATAACATCTTTACTGTTATGAATGGATCTCATACTAGCTGTGGTAATGATAACATCTTTACTGTTATGAATAGTTCTCATACTAGCTGTGGTAATGATAACATCCTTACTGTTATGATTGGTTTAATGTTCTCATAGAGTCTGACCTCTTACCTCTGTCTCCACAGTGGCAGAAACGCCCCCTGCTGTCCCCCAGCCTAACAGCCTGTCCCCCTGCAACAGTCTCGTTTAAAGAAAATCGTTTTGGTGTGTACACACCTTCATTCGAATAGATGTAATTAAAATACAGCCTGTGGCGTCGCCGCCACAGGCTGTATTTTAATGGCCCGTGCACCGCCCGTGCACCGCCGGGTGCACGGGCCATCATCACACGACTCCCCCGGATCCCCAACCCAACCCCACCCTAAACGCCACCGTCCAGGAGGCACGCTACGGAGAGGACTCCGCAGACGAGCCCCCCAGCGGCGACATAGGTGGATGAACCGTCACGTATTGCCACGGCCCAGACTCAGTGTGTGTGTGTGTGTGTGTTTGTGTACCCCAGGCTTGTTCCGAGCCTTCCTGGCGGTGCTAGCACATCGCGAGAACATCCGTGAGTGTCTCACCAGCGTGACGGCGTCCGCGGGAGGGTCAAGGGTAGAAAGGGACCTCCTCGTGGTGCTGACGTGTCGCGACGGCCTCCTGGTAGGCGTGTCTGGGGTGGCGACAACATCGCCGGCCGGGGTGTTGAAAGCCGGGCGGGCGTGGGTTAGGGTTAGGGTTAGGGTTAAGGGCATCTTACCACTTTTGAAAAACGTTTTTTTTGAGCTAGTTGGGGCATACAGAGGGCCGTGGGAATTCGGCGACCACCCTCGGATAGGTCTTGGCCCAGCCGACTTGCTCAAAAAATGTGGCGCCCCTGTTAAAGTCTTCGCTAAGTCTTCCATAGGGATCACCAGTTTATATTAATAAATTATATTGTGTGTGTATGTGCGTGCATGTGTAAATGTGTGTGTGTGTGTGGGGGTGTTTGCGCGCATTTCTATGTGCCACCGTGTGTGTGTGAGTGTGTGCGTGTGTGTAATACGTGCGTGTGTTTTCGTATGCATTCGTCAGCGAGTGTGCCTGTGTACCGCTCACATCAGCAGCCATCAGTCCTTCAGCTCGTATGACTTTGATCATCACGATCCCAACGTCCCGCATGTTGGAGAAGGACCTCAGAAAGCCCTGGAATACGGTTCACACAACACATTTCAGCTCACTTCCTCTTTCAATTTACCGGTTTTGCTCTAATCCGACATCTCTGATATATGTGGTTCTCCATTCAAACACAAGATCCTTGCCATTGGTTGAGCCGGTGGGGGGGGGGGGAGGGGGGAGGGCTGCTTGCTCACGGATGCCTTCAGACTGAGGACATAACGAACCCATAACCTTTGGGCTGGGTGTTCAGCGCCCTTAACACTGGGTGGTAAGGGTGTGGATAACCCCACACCGTGGTCACCTGTTTGAAACACTATCAACGGCAGGGGGCCCCCCTGCCGTTGATTTCCAACCAGGGCTCGAGTTGCGTCGAGTTGTAATTCCAAATTAAATCGATCATGTTTTATTGATGAAGGGATCCCTGTAGTGTTCAGAGCCCCCAATCTCTGTCTCTCTCAGTGAAACATGCAAAAACAGTTTTTTCCCTCTGACTGTGGTGTCATGTCAGGTATGTCATGACATCGTCATGGTAGTAGCTCATGACATCGTCATGTAACGTCGTATAAAGTAAATAAAAAAAAACAGTGTTACCCCTTGTGTTTTTTTTCATGACGAGCAATAAAAAACAACAGTGTTACCCCCTTATGTTATTTCCATGTTGACCAATAAATAACGACTGTGGTACCCCTGTCAACGTTTTTGCGGGGATCCGAACATAAGCTTTTCAGAGTGTTAACCTCCGAACTTTACAATGCACCATCAAGACACCGGTTAAACTCATCTCAAAGGTTATACTTGTCTTTATAATTCACATGAAATATAGATAAGAGTCTTCCAACAGAAGACATCTACCAGACTTGAACCCCGGTCTCCAGGGGGTTAGGCAGAATAAACTTTACTGCACCACTGAGGTGATGACGATACACAATAATCAATCATCAATAAAGATGATATACATTACATTCAATTGTATGTGTGTACTTCTATTATTTCCCTTACGTTTTTTTTCATGACGACCAATAAAAAACAAGTGTTACCCCTTATGTTTCATTTGATAAAAACGACAGTGTTACCCCCTATGTTTTAATTAATAAATATCGACAGCGTTACCCCTTGTTTTTTTTCATGACAACCAATAAAAAACAAGTGTTACCCCTTAAGTTTCTTTGAATGGAGACCAATAAAAAACAGAGTTACCCCTTATGTTTTTTTTCATGACGACCAATAAAAAAACAGTGTTACCCCTTATGTTTTTGGGTTAGGGTTAGAGCCATCTACCACTTTAAAAAACGGTTTTTAGTTCGAGAACTGAGCGGTGCATGTGAATTCGGCCACGGATAGGTCTAGGCCCAGCGGACTTGCTAAAAAAATGTGGCGCCCCTGGCGGTTTTTTTGGGTACTGCAATTTCGATTTTAAAACTTCAAAGTGAAGCGGGTTTTTTTTAGAGCGGTGCATGGGAATTCAAAATAGTCCCAGATGTTTCCCTTGGGCCCCTCTTCATCCCCTAGAAATTTGGCGCCCCTAGTGGCAACTTTTTTTAACATGGGAAAACAGCTATAATCGACCTCACGGGAGCTGAGGGAGGGGCGTGGGAACAAGGTTCCTATGGTTGGTAGGTGTTTATGAGGCGGACCTTTGTGCCAAATTTTGGCCACCTGGTGGCTTGTTTTGGTATAGAAAATCGCATTTGAAGTTTTTCACTAAACGCGGAAAAAAGGGGTGTTACCAATAATTAATTTTGACAAAAATTTGTGTGGAAGGTTTTCTCGGTTCCTTCGACAAGGGTGCGAAGTTTTGGAGTTCTAGCTACCGTTGACTCCAATGTAAAAATACTTAGAAAATTTTGTGAACATTTTGTGAAAATTTGACAGAAAGTGTCTAGGAGCACGTTTTGGGCCACCAAACGATTTTGAGTCGTTTGGTGGTGGTCTGTGGTGCATTTTTTGGTACATTCTAACCCTAACCCTTTTTAATTTTTTTTTTTGATAATTTGATTTTTTTTTTTTTTTTTTTTTGAAATTTGAAATTTGAAAATTCATTCAATTTTTTTTTTTTTCCCCAAGATGGCGCCGCCCATGGTTGCATTTTCCCCAAAATAGATTTCCCCCATTAACAATGCATGGAGAGGCGGTTATTGCACTTACTTGGTTTGGTAAAGTTGTCTGGTAGTCTATCGGGTAGTCTGTGTTGGCTCAAGTCATGTCATGACCCATTCACTGGGTCAAATGGTTTGGGTTAGGGTTTTTTTTTTTTTTTTTTTTTTTAATGTTTTTTTTTGCTGGGCTCGGTCCGACCCTGAATCTGCAAGAATTATGTTTCTAGCCCCTTCCTAGGCCGAGAAAATAGCTTAAAGCCAATTAGGGTTAGGGTTAGGGCTAGTTTTTTTTTTTTTTTTTTTTTTTTTGCTGGCTTAGGGTTAGGGTTAGGTTAAGAGCCATCTACCACTTTTGAAAAACGGTTTTTTTGAGCTAGTTCGAGAACTGATTGGATCATGGGAATTCGCCGACCACCCTCGGATAGGTCTAGGCCCAGCAGACCTGCTCAAAAAATGTGGCGCCCCTGGCGGTTTTTTTGGGTACTGCAATTTCGATTTTAAAAGTTCAAAGTGAAGCGGTTTTTTTTTTTGAGCGGTGCATGGGAATTCGGAATAGTCCCAGATGTTTCCCTTGGGCCCCTCTTCATCCCCTACAAATTTGGCGCCCCTAGTGGCAACTTTTTTTAACATGGGAAAACAGCTATAATCGACCTCACGGGAGCTGAGGGAGGGTCATGGGAACAAGGTTCCTATAGTTGGTAGGTATTTATGAGGCGGACCTTTGTGCAAAATTTTGGCCACCTAGTGGCTTGTTTTGGTATAGAAAATCGCATTTGAAGTTTTTCACTAAACGCGGGAAAAAGGGGTGTTACCAATATTTAATTTTGACAAAAAATTGTGTGGAAGGTTCTCTCGGCTCCTTCGACATGTGTGCGAAGTTTTGGAGTTCTAGCTCACTTCCTTCACATAGCTACCGTTGACTCCAATGTAAAAATACTTCGAAAATTTTGTGAAAATTTGACAGAAAGTGTCTAGGAGCACGTTTTTGGCCATTTTCAGTCGTTTGGTAGTGGTCTGTGGTGCACTTTTTTGGTACATTCTAACCCTAACCCATTTTTTTTTTTTTTTATAATTTTTTTTTTTTTTTTTTTTTTTTAATTTAAAATTTGATTTTTTTTTTTTTTTTTTGGAAATGTTGAAATTTGAATCTTTTTTTTGGGGGGGGGGGGGGTAATTTGAAATTTTGAAAATGCATTCAATTTTTTTTTTTTTTTTTTTTTTCAAGATGGCGCCGCCCATGGCTACATTTTCCCCAAAATAGATTTCCCCCATTGACAATGCATGGAGAGGCGGTTATTGCACTTACTTGGTTTGCACTTACTTGGTTTGGTGAAGTTGTCTGGCAGTCGATCGGGTAGTCTGTGTTGGCTCAAGTCATGTCCCATTCACTGGGTCAAATTGTTTGGGTTAGGGTTTTTTTTTTTTTTTTTTTCTAACCTTTTCTTAGCTGGGCTCGGTCCGACCCTGAATCTGCAAGAATTATGTTTCTAGCCCCTTCCTAGGCCGAGAAAATAACTTAAAACCGATCAAATTTCTTTTCTTTTTTTTTTCTTTTTTTCATACCTTTTTTTTTGCTGGGCTCGGTCCGACCCTGAATCTGCAAGAATTATGTTTCTAGCCCCTTCCTAGGCCGAGAAAATAACTTAAAACCGATCAAATTTCTTTTTTTCTTTTTTTCTTTTTTTCATACCTTTTTTTTTGCTGGGCTCGGTCCGACCCTGAATCTGCAAGAATTATGTTTCTAGCCCCTTCCTAGGCCGAGAAAATAACTTAAAACCGATCAAATTTCTTTTTTTTTTTTTTTCTTTTTTTCATACCTTTTTTTTTGCTGGGTTCGGTCCGACCCTGAATCTGCAAGAATTATGTTTCTAGCCCCTTCCTAGGCCGAGAAAATAACTTAAAACCGATCAAATTTCTTTCTTTTTCTTTTCTTTTTTTTTTGTTTGTTTTCATACCTTTTTTTTGCTGGGCTCGGTCCGACCCTGAATCTGCAAGAATTATGTTTCTAGCCCCTTCCTAGGCCGAGAAAATAACTTAAAACCGGGTTAGGGTTAGGTTCAAAAACAATGGTAGGCGCCGCCGCAGGCGGCGACGCCAGGTGCACGGGCCATCATCACACGACCCCCCTGGATCCCCAACCCAAACCCCACCCTAAACACCATCAGCCAGGAGTCACGCTATGGAGGGGACTCCGGAGACTCCGGAGACCAGCCCCCCAGCTCCCACAGAGCTGGGTGAGTCGTGACCTTTTGTAACGGCCTTGACTCAGTTTGTGTGTGTTTGTGTTCGTATACCTCAGACTTTTTTCGGTTCTTCCTGGCGGCGCTAGCACGTCGCGAGAACATCCGTGAGTGTCTAACCAGCGTGACGCCGTCCGCGGGCGGGTCAAGGGTAGACAAGGACCTCCTCGTGGTGCTGACGTGTCGCGACGGCCTCCTGGTAGGCGTATCTGGGGTGGCGACAGCGTCGCCGGCCGGGGTGTTGAAAGCCGGGCGGGCGCGGGTGGAGCCGAGGGGCGTGTCGGCGGGGACAGCGTCCCGGGGAGCGTCGGCCTGGGCAAACCCATGGCCGGGTGTCGTGCCGGAAGGCGTCGGGGATGTCCAGAGGGGCATGGCGATGGTACGGCGACGGAACAGGCCGGAGACGCGCGTCGGTCTACGCGGGAGGGGCTTGGCCGGAGGGGGTCGCGAGCCTGCAGGGGGAGGAGAGGGAGAGGGAGGGGACGGGGTCGGGGGGAGGGGGAGGAGGGGAGGAGAGGAGTAGGGGGAGAAGAGAGAGGAGAAGGGGGAGACAGAGCGCGAACGGTCCCAGAAGGGCAGGCGGAGCTCTGGGTCCGCTTGGGAGCCGGAGGGAGGGGGCGGGGCCGAGGAGGGAGGAGGCGGCGGCGGCAGGGGGGCGGCGACAGCAGGTGGGGGGGCGGGTACGGAGATCCCGGAGGGACCCGGGGCGTCAAGCATCAGCCGGAGCCGGTCACGGACGCTGTCCAGGGTCTCGGGGCGCAGGGTTAGGGTTAGGGTTAGGGTTAAGGTTTGAGGCCAATTTAACATGGAGTTTAATACCCGATTTGGAAAGTCAAGATTCAGCTCGACTGACCCCCCTCCAATTTGGACTTTTTGACAGAGTGTCACCATTGAAGAGGTGTAAAGTCGGACCTTCGAATTCTGAAGTTGGACCCTGGATTTGGATGTTGAAGTTGGATGCTCGAATTTGGATGCTGAATTTGGATGTTGGAAATTT
The DNA here is from genome assembly GCF_902167405.1 of Gadus morhua. Lineage (NCBI taxonomy): Eukaryota > Metazoa > Chordata > Actinopteri > Gadiformes > Gadidae > Gadus > Gadus morhua. Next base: position 1,272,307 of record NC_044053.1, read on the forward strand.
GTACTCCCGTACTAAAGGGCGGCAGCACTGAGTCCAAAAAATGTACGTCTGGATTTGGAAGTGTAATTCGAAAAACCTCTAGGGGCAGTAGTACTCCATGGTAAAACTAAACATCAGTAATTTGGAAGTTGAAAATGTATTCAAACACTAAGTCCACCGACAGCAATCGGTTCATGTCTACGATTTGGAAGTTGGAAGTAGGTACATTTCCTGAAGTTGGAAGTTGGAAGTAGGTTAAAAATCAATGTATAATCTAAGTCCACCAACAGCAATTGGCTGATGTCTACAATTTGGAAGTTGGAAGTAGGTAAATGTCCTGAAGTTGGAAGTTGGTTAAAAATCAATGTATAGTCTAAGTTTTGTCAGAATTTTTGTCAGAGTGTCACCATTGAATATATGTCAATTTGGAAGCTGGAAGTAGGTAAATGTCCTGAAGTTGGAAGTTTTGTCAGAATTTTTGTCAGAGTGTCACCATTGAACATATGTAGATTTGGAAGCTGGAAGTAGGTAAATGTCCTGAAGTTGGAAGTTGGAAGTAGGTTAAAAATCAATGTATAATCTAAGTCCACCAACAGCAATTGGCTGATGTCTACAATTTGGAAGTTGGAAGTAGGTAAATGTCCTGAAGTTGGAAGTTGGTTAAAAATCAATGTATAGTCTAAGTTTTGTCTGAATTTTTGTCAGACTGTCACCATTGAATATATGTCAATTTGGAAGCTGGAAGTAGGTAAATGTCCTGAAGTTGCAAGTTTTGTCAGAATTTTTGTCAGAGTGTCACCATTGAACATATGTAGATTTGGAAGTTGGAAGTTGGAATTTGTCAGTGTCACCATTGAACATGTGTAGATTTGGAATCTTCCCCATTGACAATAAATGTAGAGGCGGTTGTTGCACTTACTTTGTTTGGTGAAGTTGTCTGTTAGTCTATCGGGTAGTCTGTGTTGGCTCCAAGCTCTAACATGAATGAAAAAATAGATGAATAGCTTTGTTATTACAGTATACATTCCCACTATGTACTTTTCTGTTCTAATTCACTATTCTGTCTGTTCCAGCGTGTTGCGGGGGTGCTGGAGTGGATGCCTGGACTCTCCTCATGGATATCCGGCCAGATCCCATTCACAGTTTTATTATAATGTGCAGCTATTTACCTGTGTGTCAATTGTGGCACCCATTGCACTCCTGACCATCCCTGGTAGTATTGACCCATCTTAATTATTATTATTATTTATAGTGCATTGGCCTTTTCTATTTTCTTTCTGTACACAGTATTTGTGTATCCGTTTTATATTTGTCTAAATTAGTCATGCATGTCTGTGTTTTTGTTATTTGTTCCTTTTATTCCTGGTGGGGCCTCTTGGACCAGATCAATATTGTAAATAAGAAACTGTTCTTAATGTTTATTAAGGTTAAATAAATAAAAAGTAAAAGACTGCTCTCTCAGCATTCACTGGGTCAAATTGTTTGTTTGAACACCTGCATACAATTACTGACTGATTATAAGGCTTTTCATCACTACCACATTTCAAGACGATTCCTCATGCATTTAATACACCTGACGTAAAATAAGTCAATCTTCGGTTGTCCCGGTGGTGCACTGGATAGAGCGTATCACTGAAGGCCAGGCCTCACCATAGCAACAGGGGTTCGAATCCTGACTGTGTCACATAAATATATTTATACATTTTCTTCTCCATTGCTCACAATATAGGTTTAGGCTACGTAGTATTGATTGATCCAATTTCAGAACAATGCTTTCAGTAACTCATTTAAACATATATGCACTGGGAGGAAATGCCCAAAACAGAATAAAGCCCATTGAACATATGTAGCTTAGGAAGATGGATTTCCACATTGACAATAAATGTAGAGGCGGTTATTGCACTTACTTGGTTTGGTGAAGTTGTCTGATAGTCCATCGGGTAGTCTGTGTTGGCTCCAAGCTCTAACATCCATGCAAAAATAGATGAAAATTGATAGAAATGTCAAAAATAAGAATTCAATGCTCAAGAGTATCAAAGTGTGTATTGAGCAGTAAAAAACTCTGCTCTCTCAGCCTTCACTGGGTCATATTGTTTGTTTGCACACCTGCATACAATCACTACTCACTACCACATTTCAAGACGATTCCTCATGCATTTTAAACTAAGTAAAAAAAGTGATACTCAGGTTGTCTCGGTGGTACACTGGGTAGAGTGTATACCAATAAAGCCTAGGCCTCACCACAGCGACAAGGGTTCGAATCCTGGCTGCATCCTTTGAATCTTTAAAAAAAGAAAAGATTATTAATAAAGTAAAATTGCTCAAACATGTTGTGTCAAGCAGGTTAGCCCCGGTGGTTCACCGGGTAGAGCGAATACCATGAAGGTCTTGTCCTTGATGCAGCTACCAAGGTTCGAAAAATGCTTAGGGAAAAGAACATGTGGGTTACATTAGTTCCAATAGAAAAGTGACATTAACAAGGATTTTCTTTTTCTGTTGGGCCAAACAGGCAGACTCTCAGATATGTTGTTCATGTGAACAATGGGGACACGTGAATGCGTTTTGAAACCATCCGCTATCTCGAAAGGTCACAAAATTAGTAGGTTAGTGTTTTCCCCATTCACTTATATTGCCTTATGGAAGCACCTTTCACCCTCTGTAAAAAGCCAAGGAAAAGGTTTTTCGGTCCGAGTTCGAGGTATGTTGTAGCACCAACAACCTTCTCTATGGGCTATAAGTTTGGAGCTGCAGCCTCTTAAGATGGCAGAGCGACACCGTTGAACGCTTCCAAAAGGTCAATAGGTCAAGGAAGGCCTTCCAAAACGAGACCATTACCCAATCTGGAAGTCAAACCAAACAGTCTGCTTTTGGAAGCACCTTTCAGCCTCTGTAAAAGACCAACGAAAAGCTGTTTCTTTCTGAGCTTGAGATATGGTGTTGCATCAACAGCCATCTATTTTGGGTATAGGTTTGGTGCTTCAGTCTATTAAGATGGCCGCGTGGCAAAGCTTAAGGCTTCCAAAAGGCCTATGGGCTTCCAAGAAGAGACCAGTACCCAATCTGGAAGTCAAACCAAACAGTCTGCTTTTGGAAGCACCTTTCAGCCTCTCTAAAAGACCAACGAAAAGCTGTTTCTTTCTGAGCTTGAGATATGGTGTTGCATCAACAGCCATCTATTTTGGGTACAGGTTTGGTGCTTCAGTCTATTAAGATGGCCGCGTGGCAAAGCTTAAGGCTTCCAAAAGGCCTATGGGCTTCCAAAAAGAGACCAGTACCCAATCTGGAAGTGACTACCATTACACAATGAAACGACAGAAATGCCCCAAAATAAGACACTGGGCTATTTAAGGGATGGCGAACAGGCCTCAATTGTCAAATTTAACATTTTGTTTCATAAAGTGTTCCAAATTTGATTTCTATATCAAGAAATAGTGCTTTCTATGAATGAAGACATGTGCTGGAAAGAGCTCATTAAGACCTTTCCAAAACACTTGGCCTCATTCCTGTAGACCTTTATTTCACAAAGTTATAAGGGTTCAAAGTTGACCTTTCGGGGGAGGGGTTAGGGTGACCATTGGCGACCCCGAGGTCCTAGAGGGCTGAGATTCGGAGTGGAGGTCCCAGTCAGACCCTGTGAATAGCCCGTCGAGTCTCGGGGCGGTGACACCTTCCTGTCTTATATTTGTTTTTTCGCCCAATGCTGATTGAGAAGCACTAGGGGGTTACACTTCTGAGTAGATCTGAGTCGAAAAAGTGACCTTAGCAAGGAATTTTTTTTTCTGTTGTGTCAAATGGGCCGTCTGTCGGATATGTCGTTCATGGGAACAATGGGGACGCGTGAATGCGTTTTGAAACCATCCACTATCTCGAAAGGTCACAAACTTTGTAGGTTAGGGTTTCCCCAACCTCCCCCATTCACTTATATTGCCTTATGGAAGCACCTTTCACCCTCTGTAAAAAGCCAAGGAAAAGGTTTTTCTGCCCGAGCTTGAGGTATGTTGTAGCACCAACAAGCTTCTCTTTGGGCTATAAGTTTGGAGCTTCAGCCTCTTAAGATGGCAGAGCGGCTCCATTGAACGCTTCGCAAAGAGGTTAGGGTTTTCCCCAACCACTTATATTGCCTTATGGAAGCACCTTTCACCCTCTGTAAAAAGCCAAGGAAAAGGTTTTTCGGTCCGAGCTTGAGGTATGTTGTAGCACCAACGACCTTCTCTTTGGGCTATAAGTTTGGAGCTTCAGCCTCTTAAGATGGCAGAGCGACACCATTGAACGCTTCCCAAAGGTCAATAGGTCAAGGAAGGCCTTCCAAAAAGAGACCAGTACCCAATCTGGAAGTCAAACCAAACAGTCTGCTTTTGGAAGCACCTTTCAGCCTCTCTAAAAGACCAACGAAAAGCTGTTTCTTTCTGAGCTTGAGATATGGTGTTGCAACAACAGCCATCTATTTTGGGTATAGGTTTGGTGCTTCAGTCTATTAAGATGGCCGTGTGGCAAAGCTTAAGGCTTCCAAAAGGCCTATGGGCTTCCAAAAAGAGACCAGTACCCAATCTGGAAGTCAAACCAAACAGTCTGCTTTTGGAAGCACCTTTCAGCCTCTCTAAAAGACCAACGAAAAGCTGTTTCTTTCTGAGCTTGAGATATGGTGTTGCATCAACAGCCATCTATTTTGGGTATAGGTTTGGTGCTTCAGTCTATTAAGATGGCCGCGTGACAAAGCTTAAGGCTTCCAAAAGGCCTATGGGCTTCCAAAAAGAGACCAGTACCCAATCTGGAAGTGACTACCATTCCACAATGAAACGACAGAAATGCCCCAAAATAAGACACTGGGCTATTTAATGGATGGCGAACAGGCCTCAATTGTCAAATTTAACTTTTCGTTTCATAAAGTGTTCCAAATTTGATTTCTATATCAAGAAATAGTGCTTTCTATGAATGAAGACATGTGCTGGAAAGAGCTCATTAAGACCTTTCCAAAACACTTGGCCTCATTCCTGTAGGCCTTTATTTCACAAAGTTATAAGGGTTCAAAGTTGACCTTTCGGGGGAGGGGTTAGGGTGACCATTGGCGACTCCGAGGTCCTAGACTGCTGAGATTCGGAGTGGAGGTCCCAGTCAGACCCTGTGAATAGCCCGTCGAGTCTCGGGGCGGTGACTCCTTCCTGTCTCATATTTGTTTTTTCGCCCAATGCTGATTGAGAAGCCCTTGGGGGTTACACTTCTGAGTAGATCTGAGTCGAAAAAGAGACCTTAGCAAGGAATTTTTTTTCTGTTGTGTCAAATGGGCCGTCTGTCGGATATGTCGTTCATGGGAACAATGGGGACGCGTGAATGCGTTTTGAAACCATCCGCTATCTCGAAAGGTCACAAACTTTGTAGGTTAGGGTTTCCCCAACCTCCCCCATTCACTTATATTGCCTTATGGAAGCACCTTTCACCCTCTGTAAAAAGCCAAGGAAAAGGTTTTTCTGCCCGAGTTTGAGGTATGTTGTAGCACCAACAAGCTTCTCTTTGGGCTATAAGTTTGGAGCTTCAGCCTCTTAAGATGGCAGAGCGGCTCCATTGAACGCTTCGCAAAGAGGTTAGGGTTTTCCCCAACCACTTATATTGCCTTATGGAAGCACTTTTCACCCTCTGTAAAAAGCCAAGGAAAAGGTTTTTCGGTCCGAGCTTGAGGTATGTTGTAGCACCAACGACCTTCTCTTTGGGCTATAAGTTTGGAGCTTCAGCCTCTTAAGATGGCAGGGCGACACCATTGAACGCTTCCCAAAGGTCAATAGGTCAAGGAAGGCCTTCCAAAAAGAGACCAGTACCCAATCTGGAAGTCAAACCAAACAGTCTGCTTTTGGAAGCACCTTTCAGCCTCTCTAAAAGACCAACGAAAAGCTGTATCTTTCTGAGCTTGATATATGTTGTTGCATCAACAGCCATCTATTTTGGGTATAGGTTTGGTGCATCAGTCTATTAAGATGGCCGCGTGGCAAAGCTTAAGGCTTCCAAAAGGCCTATGGGCTTCCAAAAAGAGACCAGTACCCAATCTGGAAGTCAAACCAAACAGTCTGCTTTTGGAAGCACCTTTCAACCTCTCTAAAAGACCAACGAAAAGCTGTTTCTTTCTGAGCTTGATATATGTTGTTGCATCAACAGCCATCTATTTTGGGTATAGGTTTGGTGCTTCAGTCTATTAAGATGGCCGCGTGGCAAAGCTTAAGGCTTCCAAAAGGCCTATGGGCTTCCAAAAAGAGACCAGTACCCAATCTGGAAGTCAAACCAAACAATCTGCTTTTGGAAGCACCTTTCAACCTCTCTAAAAGACCAACGAAAAGCTGTTTCTTTCTGAGCTTGATATATGTTGTTGCATCAACAGCCATCTATTTTGGGTATAGGTTTGGTGCTTCAGTCTATTAAGATGGCCGCGTGGCAAAGCTTAAGGCTTCCAAAAGGCCTATGGGCTTCCAAAAAGAGACCAGTACCCAATCTGGAAGTGACTACCATTACAAAATGAAACGACAGAAATGCCCCAAAAGAAGACACTGGGCTATATAAGGGATGGCGAACAGGCCTCAATTGTCAAATTTAACATTTTGTTTCATAAAGTGTTCCAAATTTGATTTCTATATCAAGAAATAGTGCTTTCTATTAATGAAGACATGTGCTGGAAAGAGCTCATTAAGACCTTTCCAAAACACTTGGCCTCATTCCTGTAGGCCTTTATTTCACAAAGTTATAAGGGTTCAAAGTTGACCTCTCGGGGGAGGGGTTAGGGTGACCATTGGCGACCCCGAGGTCCTAGAGGGCTGAGATTCGGAGTGGAGGTCCCAGTCAGACCCTGTGAATAGCCCGTCGAGTCTCGGGGCGGTGACACCTTCCTGTCTCATATTTGTTTTTTCGCCCAATGCTGATTGAGAAGCCCTTGGGGGTTACACTTCTGAGTAGATCTGAGTCGAAAAAGAGAACTTAGCAAGGATTTTTTTTTCTGTTGTGTCAAATGGGCCGTCTGTCGGATATGTCGTTTATGGGAACAATGGGGACGCGTGAATGCGTTTTGAAACCATCCGCTATCTCGAAAGGTCACAAACTTTGTAGGTTAGGGTTTCCCCAACCTCCCCCATTCACTTATATTGCCTTATGGAAGCACCTTTCACCCTCTGTAAAAAGCCAAGGAAAAGGTTTTTCTGCCCGAGCTTGAGGTATGTTGTAGCACCAACAAGCTTCTCTTTGGGCTATAAGTTTGGAGCTTCAGCCTCTTAAGATGGCAGAGCGGCTCCATTGAACGCTTCGCAAAGAGGTTAGGGTTTTCCCCAACCACTTATATTGCCTTATGGAAGCACCTTTCACCCTCTGTAAAAAGCCAAGGAAAAGGTTTTTCGGTCCGAGCTTGAGGTATGTTGTAGCACCAACAACCTTCTCTTTGGGCTATAAGTTTGGAGCTCCAGCCTCTTAAGATGGCAGGGCGACACCATTGAACGCTTCCCAAAGGTCAATAGGTCAAGGAAGGCCTTCCAAAAAGAGACCAGTACCCAATCTGGAAGTCAAACCAAACAGTCTGCTTTTGGAAGCACCTTTCAGCCTCTCTAAAAGACCAACGAAAAGCTGTTTCTTTCTGAGCTTGATATATGTTGTTGCATCAACAGCCATCTATTTTGGGTATAGGTTTGGTGCTTCAGTCTATTAAGATGGCCGCGTGGCAAAGCTTAAGGCTTCCAAAAGGCCTATGGGCTTCCAAAAAGAGACCAGTACCCAATCTGGAAGTCAAACCAAACAGTCTGCTTTTGGAAGCACCTTTCAACCTCTCTAAAAGACCAACGAAAAGCTGTTTCTTTCTGAGCTTGATATATGTTGTTGCATCAACAGCCATCTATTTTGGGTATAGGTTTGGTGCTTCAGTCTATTAAGATGGCCGCGTGGCAAAGCTTAAGGCTTCCAAAAGGCCTATGGGCTTCCAAAAAGAGACCAGTACCCAATCTGGATGTGACTACCATTACACAATGAAACGACAGAAATGCCCCAAAATAAGACACTGGGCTATTTAAGGGATGGCGAACAGGCCTCAATTGTCAAATTTAACATTTTGTTTCATAAAGTGTTCCAAATTTGATTTCTATATCAAGAAATAGTGCTTTCTATTAATGAAGACATGTGCTGGAAAGAGCTCATTAAGACCTTTCCAAAACACTTGGCCTCATTCCTGTAGGCCTTTATTTCACAAAGCTATAAGGGTTCAAAGTTGACCTTTCGGGGGAGGGGTTAGGGTGACCATTGGCGACCCCGAGGTCCTAGGGGGCTGAGATTCGGAGTGGAGGTCCCAGTCAGACCCTGTGAATAGCCCGTCGAGTCTCGGGGCGGTGACACCTTCCTGTCTCATATTTGTTTTTTCGCCCAATGCTGATTGAGAAGCCCTTGGGGGTTACACTTCTGAGTAGATCTGAGTCGAAAAAGAGACCTTAGCAAGGATTTTTTTTTCTGTTGTGTCAAATGGGCCGTCTGTCGGATATGTCGTTCATGGGAACAATGGGGACGCGTGAATGCGTTTTGAATCCATCCGCTATCTCGAAAGGTCACAAACTTTGTAGGTTAGGGTTTCCCCAACCTCCCCCATTTACTTATATTGCCTTATGGAAGCACCTTTCACCCTCTGTAAAAAGCCAAGGAAAAGGTTTTTCTGCCCGAGCTTGAGGTATGTTGTAGCACCAACAAGCTTCTCTTTGGGCTATAAGTTTGGAGCTTCAGCCTCTTAAGATGGCAGAGCGGCTCCATTGAACGCTTCGCAAAGAGGTTAGGGTTTTCCCCAACCGCTTATATTGCCTTATGGAAGCACCTTTCACCCTCTGTAAAAAGCCAAGGAAAAGGTTTTTCGGTCCGAGCTTGAGGTATGTTGTAGCACCAACGACCTTCTCTTTGGGCTATAAGTTTGGAGCTTCAGCCTCTTAAGATGGCAGAGCGGCACCATTGACAATTCCCAAAGGGGTTAGGGTTTTCCCCATTCACTTATATTGGGTTAAGGTTTGAGTGCTTCTGGAAGCACCTTTCACCCTCTGTAAAAAGCCAAGGAAAAGGTTTTTCTGTCCGAGCTTGAGGTATGTTGTAGCACCAACAACCTTCTCTTTGAGCTAAAAGTTTGGAGCTTCAGCCTCTTAAGATGGCAGAGCGACACCGTTGAACGCTTCCCAAAGGTCAATAGGTCAAGGAAGGTCTTCCAAAAAGAGTACAGTACCCAATCTGGAAGTGTCTACCGTTCCACAATGAAAAGACAGAAATGCCCCAAAACAATACTCTAGGCTATTTTAGGGATGGTGAACGCGTGTGCAGAGGAAATGGCTCCTTTTCAGAACTCAGTCATGGTTTATCCCCGCTTCCAAAATGGAGTTGTACCGAATCTGGAAGTGACTACCATTCCACAATGAAACAACAGAAATGCCCCAAAATAAGACACTGGGCTATTTAAGGGCTGGGGAACACGCCTGAATAGTCAAATTTAACATTTCGTTTCACAAAGTGTTCCAAATTTGATTTCTATATCAAGAAATAGTGCTTTCTATTGATGATGACATGTGCTGGAAAGAGTTCATTCAGACCTTTCCAAAACATTTGGCCTCATTCCTGTAGGCCTTTATTTCACAAAGTTATAAGGGTTCAAAGTTGACCTTTCGGGGGAGGGGAAAAAGGAAAAAAAGGCTCCTTTTCAGAACTCAGTCATGGTTTATCCTCGCTTCCAAAAAGAGTACAGTACCCATTCTGGAAGTCAAACCAAACAGGGATTTTTTTTTCTTCTGTTGGGTCAAACAGGCAGACTCTCAGATATGTTGTTCATGGGAACAATGGGGACGCGTGAATGCGTTTTGAAACCATCCGCTATCTCGGAAGGTCACAAAATTAGTGGGTTATTGTTTCCCCCATTCACTTATATTGCCTTTTGGAAGCACCTTTCACCCTCTGTAAAAAGCCGAGGAAAAGGTTTTTCAGTCCGAGCTTGAGGTATGTTGTAGCACCAACAAGCTTCTCTTTGGGCTATACGTTTGGAGCTTCAGCGTCTTAAGATGGCAGAGTGGCACCATTGAACGCTTCTCAAAGGGATGGAGAGGTACCGAATCTGGAAGTGACTACCATTCCACAATGAAACAACAGAAATGCCCCAAAATAAGACACTGGGCTATTTAAGGGATGGGGAACACGCCTGAATAGTCAAATTTAACATTTCGTTTCACAAAGTGTTCCAAATTTGATTTCTATATCAAGAAATAGTGCTTTCTATTGATGATGACATGTGCTGGAAAGAGTTCATTCAGACCTTTCCAAAACATTTGGCCTCATTCCTGTAGGCCTTTATTTCACAAAGTTATAAGGGTTCAAAGTTGACCTTTCGGGGGAGGGGAAAAAGGAAAAAAAGGCTCCTTTTCAGAACTCAGTCATGGTTTATCCTCGCTTCCAAAAAGAGTACAGTACCCATTCTGGAAGTCAAACCAAACAGGGATTTTTTTTTCTTCTGTTGGGTCAAACAGGCAGACTCTCAGATATGTTGTTCATGGGAACAATGGGGACGCGTGAATGCGTTTTGAAACCATCCGCTATCTCGAAAGGTCACAAAATTAGTGGGTTATTGTTTCCCCCATTCACTTATATTGCCTTTTGGAAGCACCTTTCACCCTCTGTAAAAAGCCGAGGAAAAGGTTTTTCAGTCCGAGCTTGAGGTATGTTGTAGCACCAACAAGCTTCTCTTTGGGCTATACGTTTGGAGCTTCAGCGTCTTAAGATGGCAGAGTGGCACCATTGAACGCTTCTCAAAGGGATGGAGAGGTACCGAATCTGGAAGTGACTACCATTCCACAATGAAACAACAGAAATGCCCCAAAATAAGACACTGGGCTATTTAAGGGGTGGGGAACACGCCTGAATAGTCAAATTTAACATTTCGTTTCACAAAGTGTTCCAAATTTGATTTCTATATCAAGAAATAGTGCTTTCTATTGATGATGACATGTGCTGGAAAGAGCTCATTCAGACCTTTCCAAAACATTTGGCCTCATTCCTGTAGGCCTTTATTTCACAAAGTTATAAGGGTTCAAAGTTGACCTTTCGGGGGAGGGGAAAGAGGGAAAAGGCTCCTTTTCAGAACTCAGTCATGGTTTATCCCCGCTTCCAAAGTGGAGGGGTACCGAATCTGGAAGTGACTACCATTCCACAATAAAACAACAGAAATGCCCCAAAATAAGACACTGGGCTATTTAATGGATGGCGAACACGCCTACAGAGTCAAATTTAACATTTTGTTTCACAAAGTATTCCAAATTTGATTTCTATATCAAGAAATAGTGCTTTCTATCGACGATGACATGTGCTGGAAAGAGCACATTCAGACCTTTCCAAAACACTTGGCCTCATTCCTGTAGGCCTTTATTTCACAAAGTTATAAGGGTTGAAAGTTGACCTTTCGGGGGAGGGGAAAGAGGGAAAAGGCTCCTTTTCAGGACTCAGTCATGGTTTATCCCCGCTTCCAAAATGGAGGGGTACCGAATCTGGAAGTGACTACCATTCCACAATAAAACAACAGAAATTCCCCAAAATAAGACACTGGGCTATTTAAGGGATGGCGAACAAATCCTGCAGAGTCCAATTTAACATTTCATTTCACAAAGTGTTCCAAATTTGATTTCTATATCAATAAATAGTGCTTTCTATTGATGATGACATGTGCTGGAAAGAGCTCATTCAGACCTTTCCAAAACATTTGGCCTCATTCCTGTAGGCCTTTATTTCACAAAGTTATAAGGGTTCAAAGGAGACCTTTCGGGGGAGGGGTTAGGGTGAGTGAACGCGTCTGCAGAGGAAATGGCTCCTTTTTGGGACTCAGTCTTGGTTTATCCCCACTTCCAAAAGGAGAGGGGTACCAAATCTTGAAGTGGCGTTTATAGTTGAACGCCCTTTTCCATACAACCATATTGAATGATATATATATATATATATATGCATAAACACACACACGATAGGAGATACTATATGTAGGGCTACTGATTCAAAATAACGTTCTTAAATGAAATAAGTGTAAACACCTCTATCAAATAAGCCTATGTCCGTTGATTTGCTTTTCATTTATCACCCATCAAAGGAAAAAAGACGATGAGACTAAGAGACATTTGTGACATTTTTAATCAGTAACAATTATGTTCTCATTAATCTCAACACATATTATACATAGAATGCACATGAAACCCTGTAGATGTTGGTGTGTTTGTCACAATGTATTGATTTTCACAAATTATAAATACGTTTAGTTTATTCGTTTACTAAAGACTGAGTCTCACCATTCAACATATGTGGATTTGGAAGTTGCAAGTTGTAGTTTTTTCTCACCATTGAACGTATGTCGATTTGGAAGTTGGAAGTTGGAAGTTGGATTTTGTTGTCAGTGTCACCTTTGAACATATGTAGATTTGGAAGTTGGATTTTTATCACTGTCGCCATTGAACATATGTCGATTTGGAAGTTGGAAGTTGGATTTTTTTTGTCAGAGTCCACCATTGAACATACATAGATTTGGAAGTTGCAAGTTGTATTTTTTCTCACCATTGAACATATGTCGATTTGGAAGTTGGAAGTTGGATATTTTTTTTCAGAGTCCACTATTGAACATATGTAGATTTGGAAGTTGGAAGTTGGTGTTGATTTGGGCAGACCCTCGCTGCTATAAAAGTGGGAGCTGCACAACAATGTTATTAACCCAAGCGGACCTTCATGATGGTAAGTGCTCTTCTTGGCTTCCAATAGGAATACCATCTTCACTACATATTGAGAAGCATTTGTAATATGTTTGCTTCTATTTATTGTTGTCCATCATCTGTCCATCTCCTCAGTCATCGGGAAAAAAAAGTGACTGCAGAGAGTGCCCAATTTGCGGGAACTTCATTTCCCACTTGAGTCAACACCTACAAAAAACCCTGCTCCTCCGCTCCTCCGCCCGCTGGTCCAGTGGGCGGTGAGTCAAAGTCATACCTGGGTGTTGCAAGCAGTGCTCAACTAATTGTTTTTCTTTCTTTCTATCTTTCTTTTTCTTTATCTAACCTTACTTTCCACTACAGCACTCACTGCATTGTCTGCAAGAAATGCATTCTCTAGTTTCAGATGTAATTATTCATAACACTATCCCCAGCCAAGTTCTTGATGGAAGCTGTTCATGTTCATTTTAGTGTTACAGGTCGATTAAACTGCCGAGTTTGCGACAAGGTGGTCTTGTCCCGCCTGGACAAACACCTGGCGGACCTCCACCAACTTCCTCCAGATGTGAGTTTACTCAATTTGTTGAATGCCCTCTTCCATACAACCATATTGATTGATATATATACGATATGAGATACTATATGTAGGGATACTGATTCACAATAATTTTCGTAAATGAAATAAGTGTAAACACCTCTTTAACATAAGCCTATGTCTGTTGATTTGCCACCTGCTGCACAGCGAGACCCTCCCTGTGATGAGGACCTCAACACTGGGACCCCGCCCACACCCACGTCACCCGCTTCACAGCGAGACCCTCCCAGTGATGAGGACATGGCCTCCATGGAGCTGGAGGAATCCGACTCAGAGGAACCTGAAGTGGGGCGCCCACTGAAACGTCGAGGGATGAAGAGGAAGCTATCGTTTTCTGGGGCGGTGGTGGAAAAAAGCGGGGTTATTACAGGCCCAAAGCCGCCCGCCACAAATTTTCAAAGACAAAGGAAGATGGTGGTTGTTCTGAAAGATATTAGCTAACTTGCGTTAAATTGTTGTTATGTTGATTGGTTCCATTGTTTTTATGTTCTATTATTGATATGTTTAAATGTTCCATTGTCACGGTATTAATAAATAAATGTTTGATTGTTGCCCGTCTTATCGTCTTGTTTACTGATTAAGTGACATTTTTAGTTAGGAAAAGTAATGGTCAAATAAATCTCAACACATATTATACATAGAATATACTTAAAACCCTGTAGATGTTGGTGTGTTTGTCACCATGTTTTGATTTTGACAAATTATAAATACTATTAGTTTATTTATAATTTGTTTATAGTTTAGTTTATTTGTTTGTTAAATACTTAGTGTCACCATTCAACATGCGTAGATTTGGAAGTCGGAATTGGGAAGGTTCCAACTTCCAAATCCACACATGTTCAATGGTCACACTTCCAACTTCCAAATCTACATATATTCAATGGTGACACTGACAGATTCCAACTTCCAACTTCCAAATCCACACATATTCAATGGTCACACTTCCAACTTCCAACTTCCAAATCTACATATGTTCAATGGTGCCACTGACAGATTCCAACTTCCAACTTCCAAATCCACGCATGTTCAATGGTCACACTTCCAACTTCCAACTTCCAAATCTACATATATTCAATGGTGACACTGACAGATTCCAACTTCCAACTTCCAAATCCACACATTTCTAATGGTCACACTTCCAACTTCCAAATCTACATATGTTCAATGGTGCCACTGACAGATTCCAACTTCCAACTTCCAAATCCACGCATGTTCAATGGTCACACTTCCAACTTCCAAATCTACATATGTTCAATGGTGACACTCTGACAAAAATTCCAAATTGGGCAGTGTAAGGTCTGGCTGGATCTGGGTGACACTGACAGATTCCAACTTCTACACCCACACACACCGAACATGTAGCACACACGCACACACGCACACGTATTTGTCCACATACGCGCACACACACACACACACCCACACACACACAGACACACACACACACACACACACACACACACACAGACACACACACACACATACACACACGCATATATATAAAACAATATAAAACATTTAAGAAGGAATGCAAATGAGGCATTATCAATTATAATACAAACATAATTAAAACACATAATTAAAACACATACAAGCTTCGGGTCCAATGTTTCCAGAAGCAGGATGAGTATATCTTGCGTCACTCTGAGAGTTGTTAATTATGTTTGTTTTTCGCACAGTCGGCCTCATAGGTGTTGTCGTCCCTCCTCCAAGCTTGGGGGGAGATGGGCCTCCCCGGGTCCCCAAGCTTGACGGACATCCGTTCAGCCGTGGCCACATACGTGAGTATCAAAAACACGTGATAAGGAATTGGTCAATTTAGTGCATTTTGCTTCCGTTACGCACATTCGATGCAAAGACATTCTTGTTTGTAATTGCCCCTCTTTTTCTTTGTTTGTAGAACTTCGAGACCAACCACTCAGAGGTCCGCAGGAGTCTGAGTGAATTCATGTGCCACGACGTCCACACGCAGGAGCGCTTTTATGCGCTCCAAAAGACAATACCACGGGCCAAGCAGATGAGGGACCTCTTCGTCTGCTTGGCACAGCAGGAGCCTTCATCTGATTCCTCCTCCTCACCCGCTCCTGCTGCTGCTGGCTCCTCCTCCCCCGCTCCTGCTGCTGCTGGCTCCTCCTCCCCCGCTCCTGCTGGCTCCTCCTCCAGTCGTGCTGGCTCCATGAGGACGAGGCTAAGGCCCTCTGTGGCCCAATTTTTGGCCAGAAAGGTGAAGGAGAGAGTGGGGATTTCTCCCCGAAAGAGCAGGAGGAGGGCAGTCATTATCCTGAAAAAACTAACCGTTGAGTGGTTCAGTTCAGTTCTATATATTTATTATTCGTGTTGTGTTTCAGTTCTATATATTTATTCATGTTATGTTCAAGTTCTTAATATTTATTCATGTTCTGTGTTTTAGTTATATATATTTATTCATGTTGTGTTTTAGTTATATATATTTATTCATGTTCCGTGTTAGAAACGTTTCAAAAAAAAAAACATTTGGAAACTGGTCGTTGTTTGTCAATTTTTATGGGGTCAGAACAGTCTCATCAATAATGAATGCAAAGAGAAGGATTAACAAATGTATTTTGTAATTTTTATATTAATTACTCTCTTCTCACAAATACATTTCAATGCACACACAAATGGATATCGGCAGGTATAAATGTAAAATATAAGTGTGACATGTTCAATGGTCACACTTCCAACTTCCAAATCTACATATGTTCAATGGTGACACTGACAAATTCCAACTTCCAACTTCCAACTCTACATTTGTTCAATGGTGACACTCTGACAAAAAGTCCAAATTGGGCAGTGTAAGGTCCAACTCTACATTTGTTCAATGGTGACACTCTGACAAAAAGTCCAAATTGGGCAGTGTAAGGTCCAACTCCACATTTGTTCAATGGTGACACTCTGACAAAAAGTCCAAATTGGGCAGTGTAAGGTCCAACTCTACATTTGTTCAATGGTGACACTCTGACAAAAAGTCCAAATTGGGCAGTTTAAGGTCCAAATTGAAAGTCCAAATTGAGGGTCCAAATTTAGGACCCAAAAGGTCCAAATTTAGGACCCAAAAGGTCCAAATTGAGGGTCCAAATTGAGGGTCCAAATTTAGGGTCCAAATTTAGGACCCAAAAGGTCCAAATTTAGGACCCAAAAGGTCCAAATTGAGGGTCCAAATTGAGGGTCCAAATTTAGGGTCCAAATTTAGGACCCAAAAGGTCCAAATTTAGGACCCAAAAGGTCCAAATTGAGGGTCCAAATTGAGGGTCCAAATTTAGGGTCCAAATTTAGGACCCAAAAGGTCCAAATTGAGGGTCCAAATTTAGGGTCCAAATTGAAGGTCCAAATTGAGGGTCCAAATTGAAGGTCCAAATTGAGGGTGCAAATTTAGGGTCCAAATTGAAGGTCAAAATTGGGCAGTGTAAACTTTTTTGGAATTTTTTTTTAGAAGATTTGACCAAGTGTGGAGTCAAAAAAGTTCCCACAGAAAGTGTCTAGGAGCACGTTTTATGCCATTTTGACTCGTTTGGTGATTTTATTAATTTGATTTTTTTTTTTATAATTAGAAATTTGAAAATTCATTTTTTTTTTTTTTGATAATTTGAAATTAGAAAATTCATTTTTTTTTTTTTGATATTTAGAAAATTGAAAATTCATTAATTATTTATTTATTTTTTTTCTTTTTGATAATTTGAAATTTGACAAATCATTCACATTTAATTATTTATTTATTTTTTGGTCTGTGGTGCACTTTTTTGGAAAATTTGACCAAGTGTGGAGTCAAAAAAAATATCCGGCCCGATCCCATTCACCATTTTTTTAATTTGGAATTTGAAAATTCATTCCATTTTTTTTCATTCTTTTATTTTTTTTGATAATTAGAAATTTGAAAAGTCATCACATTTTTTTTTCTTTTGATAAATTGAAATTTGAAAAATCTTCTTTTTTTTTTTTGATAATTTGAAATCTTAAAATTGTAAATTAATATTTAAAAATTATATTAATTATTTTTTTTTTCTTTTTGATTATTTGAAATTTGAATTTTTATTTTTTTTTATAATTTGCAATTTGAAAATTCTGAAAAGAAGTTCCCACAGAAAGTGTCTAGGAGCACGTTTTATGCCATTTCGAGTCTTTTGGTGGTGGTCTGTGGTGCACTTTTTTTTTAGAAGATTTGACCAAGTGTGGAGTCAAAAAAAGTTCCCACAGAAAGTGTCTAGGAGCACGTTTTAGGCCATTTTGAGTCGTTCGGTTGTGGTCTGTGGTGCACTTTTTTGGAATTTCTTTCCACCACTTGTTGGCGCAATCTCGCCCAACGATTATATGTGAGTAGCAGGGCTCGGTCCGATCCTGAATCTGCAGGAATTATGTTTCTAGCCCCTTCCTATCCCGAGAAAATAACTTAAAACCGATCCAAATTAATTGACGTGTGTTTAGGTTATTAGAAATAGAAGGGAGATTGGTAGAGGCTCGTAGAGGTCTGGCTGGATCTGGGTGACACTGACAAAATTTCGTGATCCTCATTTGTTCAATGGTGACACTCTGACAAAAAGTCCAAATTGGGCAGTGTAAGGTCCAACTCCACATTTGTTCAATGGTGACACTCTGACAAAAAGTCCAAATTGGGCAGTGTAAGGTCCAACTCTACATTTGTTCAATGGTGACACTCTGACAAAAAGTCCAAATTGGGCAGTTTAAGGTCCAAATTGAAAGTCCAAATTGAGGGTCCAAATTTAGGACCCAAAAGGTCCAAATTGAGGGTCCAAATTGAGGGTCCAAATTTAGGGTCCAAATTGAGGGTCCAAATTTAGGACCCAAAAGGTCCAAATTGAGGGTCCAAATTGAGGGTCCAAATTTAGGGTCCAAATTTAGGACCCAAAAGGTCCAAATTTAGGACCCAAAAGGTCCAAATTGAGGGTCCAAATTGAGGGTCCAAATTTAGGGTCCAAATTTAGGACCCAAAAGGTCCAAATTTAGGACCCAAAAGGTCCAAATTGAGGGTCCAAATTTAGGGTCCAAATTTAGGACCCAAAAGGTCCAAATTGAGGACCCAAAAGGTCCAAATTGAGGGTCCAAATTGAGGGTCCAAATTGAGGGTCCAAATTTAGGGTCCAAAATTAGGACCCAAAAGGTCCAAATTTAGGACCCAAAAGGTCCAAATTGAGGGTCCAAATTGAGGGTCCAAATTTAGGGTCCAAATTTAGGACCCAAAAGGTCCAAATTTAGGACCCAAAAGGTCCAAATTTAGGGTCCAAATTTAGGACCCAAAAGGTCCAAATTTAGGACCCAAAAGGTCCAAATTGAGGGTCCAAATTGAGGGTCCAAATTTAGGGTCCAAATTTAGGACCCAAAAGGTCCAAATTTAGGACACAAAAGGTCCAAATTGAGGGTCCAAATTGAGGGTCCAAATTTAGGGTCCAAATTTAGGACCCAAAAGGTCCAAATTTAGGACCCAAAAGGTCCAAATTTAGGGTCCAAATTTAGGACCCAAAAGGTCCAAATTTAGGACCCAAAAGGTCCAAATTGAGGGTCCAAATTGAGGGTCCAAATTTAGGGTCCAAATTTAGGACCCAAAAGGTCCAAATTGAGGGTCCAAATTGAGGGTCCAAATTTAGGGTCCAAATTTAGGACCCAAAAGGTCCAAATTTAGGACCCAAAAGGTCCAAATTGAGGGTCCAAATTGAGGGTCCAAATTTAGGGTCCAAATTTAGGACCCAAAAGGTCCAAATTGAGGGTCCAAATTTAGGGTCCAAATTGAAGGTCCAAATTGAGGGTCCAAATTGAAGGTCCAAATTGAGGGTGCAAATTTAGGGTCCAAATTGAAGGTCAAAATTGGGCAGTGTAAACTTTTTTGGAATTTTTTTTTAGAAGATTTGACCAAGTGTGGAGTCAAAAAAGTTCCCACAGAAAGTGTCTAGGAGCACGTTTTATGCCATTTTGACTCGTTTGGTGATTTTATTAATTTGATTTTTTTTTTTATAATTAGAAATTTGAAAATTCATTTTTTTTTTTTTTGATAATTTGAAATTAGAAAATTCATTTTTTTTTTTTTTGATATTTAGAAAATTGAAAATTCATTAATTATTTATTTATTTTTTTTCTTTTTGATAATTTGAAATTTGACAAATCATTCACATTTAATTATTTATTTATTTTTTGGTCTGTGGTGCACTTTTTTGGAAAATTTGACCAAGTGTGGAGTCAAAAAAAATATCCGGCCCGATCCCATTCACCATTTTTTTAATTTGGAATTTGAAAATTCATTCCATTTTTTTTCATTCTTTTATTTTTTTTGATAATTAGAAATTTGAAAATTCATCACATTTTTTTTTCTTTTGATAAATTGAAATTTGAAAAATCTTCTTTTTTTTTTTTGGATAATTTGAAATCTTAAAATTGTAAATTAATATTTAAAAATTATATTAATTATTTTTTTTTTCTTTTTGATTATTTGAAATTTGAATTTTTATTTTTTTTTATAATTTGAAATTTGAAAATTCTGAAAAGAAGTTCCCACAGAAAGTGTCTAGGAGCACGTTTTATGCCATTTCGAGTCTTTTGGTGGTGGTCTGTGGTGCACTTTTTTTTTAGAAGATTTGACCGTGTGGAGTCAAAAAAAGTTCCCACAGAAAGTGTCTAGGAGCACGTTTTAGGCCATTTTGAGTCGTTCAGTGGTGGTCTGTGGTGCACTTTTTTGGAATTTCTTTCCACCACTTGTTGGCGCAATCTCGCCCAACGATTATATGTGAGTAGCAGGGCTCGGTCCGATCCTGAATCTGCAGGAATTATGTTTCTAGCCCCTTCCTATGCCGAGAAAATAACTTAAAACCGATCCAAATTAATTGACGTGTGTTTAGGTTATTAGAAATAGAAGGGAGATTGGTAGAGGCTCGTAGAGGTCTGGCTGGATCTGGGTGACACTGACAAAATTTCGTGATCCTCATTTGTTCAATGGTGACACTCTGACAAAAAGTCCAAATTGGGCAGTGTAAGGTCCAACTCTACATTTGTTCAATGGTGACACTCTGACAAAAAGTCCAAATTGGGCAGTGTAAGGTCCAACTCTACATTTGTTCAATGGTGACACTCTGACAAAAAGTCCAAATTGGGCAGTGTAAGGTCCAACTCCACATTTGTTCAATGGTGACACTCTGACAAAAAGTCCAAATTGGGCAGTGTAAGGTCCAACTCTACATTTGTTCAATGGTGACACTCTGACAAAAAGTCCAAATTGGGCAGTTTAAGGTCCAAATTGAAAGTCCAAATTGAGGGTCCAAATTTAGGACCCAAAAGGTCCAAATTGAGGGTCCAAATTGAGGGTCCAAATTTAGGGTCCAAATTGAGGGTCCAAATTTAGGACCCAAAAGGTCCAAATTGAGGGTCCAAATTGAGGGTCCAAATTTAGGGTCCAAATTTAGGACCCAAAAGGTCCAAATTTAGGACCCAAAAGGTCCAAATTGAGGGTCCAAATTGAGGGTCCAAATTTAGGGTCCAAATTTAGGACCCAAAAGGTCCAAATTTAGGACCCAAAAGGTCCAAATTGAGGGTCCAAATTTAGGGTCCAAATTTAGGACCCAAAAGGTCCAAATTTAGGACCCAAAAGGTCCAAATTGAGGGTCCAAATTGAGGGTCCAAATTGAGGGTCCAAATTTAGGGTCCAAAATTAGGACCCAAAAGGTCCAAATTTAGGACCCAAAAGGTCCAAATTGAGGGTCCAAATTGAGGGTCCAAATTTAGGGTCCAAATTTAGGACCCAAAAGGTCCAAATTTAGGACCCAAAAGGTCCAAATTTAGGGTCCAAATTTAGGACCCAAAAGGTCCAAATTTAGGACCCAAAAGGTCCAAATTGAGGGTCCAAATTGAGGGTCCAAATTTAGGGTCCAAATTTAGGACCCAAAAGGTCCAAATTGAGGGTCCAAATTGAGGGTCCAAATTTAGGGTCCAAATTTAGGACCCAAAAGGTCCAAATTTAGGACCCAAAAGGTCCAAATTGAGGGTCCAAATTGAGGGTCCAAATTTAGGGTCCAAATTTAGGACCCAAAAGGTCCAAATTGAGGGTCCAAATTTAGGGTCCAAATTGAAGGTCCAAATTGAGGGTCCAAATTGAAGGTCCAAATTGAGGGTGCAAATTTAGGGTCCAAATTGAAGGTCAAAATTGGGCAGTGTAAACTTTTTTGGAATTTTTTTTTAGAAGATTTGACCAAGTGTGGAGTCAAAAAAGTTCCCACAGAAAGTGTCTAGGAGCACGTTTTATGCCATTTTGACTCGTTTGGTGATTTTATTAATTTGATTTTTTTTTTTATAATTAGAAATTTGAAAATTCATTTTTTTTTTTTTTGATAATTTGAAATTAGAAAATTCATTTTTTTTTTTTTTGATATTTAGAAAATTGAAAATTCATTAATTATTTATTTATTTTTTTTCTTTTTGATAATTTGAAATTTGACAAATCATTCACATTTAATTATTTATTTATTTTTTGGTCTGTGGTGCACTTTTTTGGAAAATTTGACCAAGTGTGGAGTCAAAAAAAATATCCGGCCCGATCCCATTCACCATTTTTTTAATTTGGAATTTGAAAATTCATTCCATTTTTTTTCATTCTTTTATTTTTTTTGATAATTAGAAATTTGAAAATTCATCACATTTTTTTTTCTTTTGATAAATTGAAATTTGAAAAATCTTTTTTTTTTTTTGATAATTTGAAATCTTAAAATTGTAAATTAATATTTAAAAATTATATTAATTATTTTTTTTTTCTTTTTGATTATTTGAAATTTGAATTTTTATTTTTTTTTATAATTTGAAATTTGAAAATTCTGAAAAGAAGTTCCCACAGAAAGTGTCTAGGAGCACGTTTTATGCCATTTCGAGTCTTTTGGTGGTGGTCTGTGGTGCACTTTTTTTTTAGAAGATTTGACCGTGTGGAGTCAAAAAAAGTTCCCACAGAAAGTGTCTAGGAGCACGTTTTAGGCCATTTTGAGTCGTTCGGTGGTGGTCTGTGGTGCACTTTTTTGGAATTTCTTTCCACCACTTGTTGGCGCAATCTCGCCCAACGATTATATGTGAGTAGCAGGGCTCGGTCCGATCCTGAATCTGCAGGAATTATGTTTCTAGCCCCTTCCTATGCCGAGAAAATAACTTAAAACCGATCCAAATTAATTGACGTGTGTTTAGGTTATTAGAAATAGAAGGGAGATTGGTAGAGGCTCGTAGAGGTCTGGCTGGATCTGGGTGACACTGACAAAATTTCGTGATCCTCATTTGTTCAATGGTGACACTCTGACAAAAAGTCCAAATTGGGCAGTGTAAGGTCCAACTCTACATTTGTTCAATGGTGACACTCTGACAAAAAGTCCAAATTGGGCAGTGTAAGGTCCAACTCTACATTTGTTCAATGGTGACACTCTGACAAAAAGTCCAAATTGGGCAGTGTAAGGTCCAACTCCACATTTGTTCAATGGTGACACTCTGACAAAAAGTCCAAATTGGGCAGTGTAAGGTCCAACTCTACATTTGTTCAATGGTGACACTCTGACAAAAAGTCCAAATTGGGCAGTTTAAGGTCCAAATTGAAAGTCCAAATTGAGGGTCCAAATTTAGGACCCAAAAGGTCCAAATTGAGGGTCCAAATTGAGGGTCCAAATTTAGGGTCCAAATTGAGGGTCCAAATTTAGGACCCAAAAGGTCCAAATTGAGGGTCCAAATTGAGGGTCCAAATTTAGGGTCCAAATTTAGGACCCAAAAGGTCCAAATTTAGGACCCAAAAGGTCCAAATTGAGGGTCCAAATTGAGGGTCCAAATTTAGGGTCCAAATTTAGGACCCAAAAGGTCCAAATTTAGGACCCAAAAGGTCCAAATTGAGGGTCCAAATTTAGGGTCCAAATTTAGGACCCAAAAGGTCCAAATTTAGGACCCAAAAGGTCCAAATTGAGGGTCCAAATTGAGGGTCCAAATTGAGGGTCCAAATTTAGGGTCCAAAATTAGGACCCAAAAGGTCCAAATTTAGGACCCAAAAGGTCCAAATTGAGGGTCCAAATTGAGGGTCCAAATTTAGGGTCCAAATTTAGGACCCAAAAGGTCCAAATTTAGGACCCAAAAGGTCCAAATTTAGGGTCCAAATTTAGGACCCAAAAGGTCCAAATTTAGGACCCAAAAGGTCCAAATTGAGGGTCCAAATTGAGGGTCCAAATTTAGGGTCCAAATTTAGGACCCAAAAGGTCCAAATTGAGGGTCCAAATTGAGGGTCCAAATTTAGGGTCCAAATTTAGGACCCAAAAGGTCCAAATTTAGGACCCAAAAGGTCCAAATTGAGGGTCCAAATTGAGGGTCCAAATTTAGGGTCCAAATTTAGGACCCAAAAGGTCCAAATTGAGGGTCCAAATTTAGGGTCCAAATTGAAGGTCCAAATTGAGGGTCCAAATTGAAGGTCCAAATTGAGGGTGCAAATTTAGGGTCCAAATTGAAGGTCAAAATTGGGCAGTGTAAACTTTTTTGGATTTTTTTTTTAGAAGATTTGACCAAGTGTGGAGTCAAAAAAGTTCCCACAGAAAGTGTCTAGGAGCACGTTTTATGCCATTTTGACTCGTTTGGTGATTTTATTAATTTGATTTTTTTTTTTATAATTAGAAATTTGAAAATTCATTTTTTTTTTTTTTGATAATTTGAAATTAGAAAATTCATTTTTTTTTTTTTTGATATTTAGAAAATTGAAAATTCATTAATTATTTATTTATTTTTTTTCTTTTTGATAATTTGAAATTTGACAAATCATTCACATTTAATTATTTATTTATTTTTTGGTCTGTGGTGCACTTTTTTGGAAAATTTGACCAAGTGTGGAGTCAAAAAAAATATCCGGCCCGATCCCATTCACCATTTTTTTAATTTGGAATTTGAAAATTCATTCCATTTTTTTTCATTCTTTTATTTTTTTTGATAATTAGAAATTTGAAAATTCATCACATTTTTTTTTCTTTTGATAAATTGAAATTTGAAAAATCTTCTTTTTTTTTTTTTGATAATTTGAAATCTTAAAATTGTAAATTAATATTTAAAAATTATATTAATTATTTTTTTTTTCTTTTTGATTATTTGAAATTTGAATTTTTATTTTTTTTTATAATTTGAAATTTGAAAATTCTGAAAAGAAGTTCCCACAGAAAGTGTCTAGGAGCACGTTTTATGCCATTTCGAGTCTTTTGGTGGTGGTCTGTGGTGCACTTTTTTTTTAGAAGATTTGACCGTGTGGAGTCAAAAAAAGTTCCCACAGAAAGTGTCTAGGAGCACGTTTTAGGCCATTTTGAGTCGTTCGGTGGTGGTCTGTGGTGCACTTTTTTGGAATTTCTTTCCACCACTTGTTGGCGCAATCTCGCCCAACGATTATATGTGAGTAGCAGGGCTCGGTCCGATCCTGAATCTGCAGGAATTATGTTTCTAGCCCCTTCCTATGCCGAGAAAATAACTTAAAACCGATCCAAATTAATTGACGTGTGTTTAGGTTATTAGAAATAGAAGGGAGATTGGTAGAGGCTCGTAGAGGTCTGGCTGGATCTGGGTGACACTGACAAAATTTCGTGATCCTCATTTGTTCAATGGTGACACTCTGACAAAAAGTCCAAATTGGGCAGTGTAAGGTCCAACTCTACATTTGTTCAATGGTGACACTCTGACAAAAAGTCCAAATTGGGCAGTGTAAGGTCCAACTCTACATTTGTTCAATGGTGACACTCTGACAAAAAGTCCAAATTGGGCAGTGTAAGGTCCAACTCCACATTTGTTCAATGGTGACACTCTGACAAAAAGTCCAAATTGGGCAGTGTAAGGTCCAACTCTACATTTGTTCAATGGTGACACTCTGACAAAAAGTCCAAATTGGGCAGTTTAAGGTCCAAATTGAAAGTCCAAATTGAGGGTCCAAATTTAGGACCCAAAAGGTCCAAATTGAGGGTCCAAATTGAGGGTCCAAATTTAGGGTCCAAATTGAGGGTCCAAATTTAGGACCCAAAAGGTCCAAATTGAGGGTCCAAATTGAGGGTCCAAATTTAGGGTCCAAATTTAGGACCCAAAAGGTCCAAATTTAGGACCCAAAAGGTCCAAATTGAGGGTCCAAATTGAGGGTCCAAATTTAGGGTCCAAATTTAGGACCCAAAAGGTCCAAATTTAGGACCCAAAAGGTCCAAATTGAGGGTCCAAATTTAGGGTCCAAATTTAGGACCCAAAAGGTCCAAATTTAGGACCCAAAAGGTCCAAATTGAGGGTCCAAATTGAGGGTCCAAATTGAGGGTCCAAATTTAGGGTCCAAAATTAGGACCCAAAAGGTCCAAATTTAGGACCCAAAAGGTCCAAATTGAGGGTCCAAATTGAGGGTCCAAATTTAGGGTCCAAATTTAGGACCCAAAAGGTCCAAATTTAGGACCCAAAAGGTCCAAATTTAGGGTCCAAATTTAGGACCCAAAAGGTCCAAATTTAGGACCCAAAAGGTCCAAATTGAGGGTCCAAATTGAGGGTCCAAATTTAGGGTCCAAATTTAGGACCCAAAAGGTCCAAATTTAGGACCCAAAAGGTCCAAATTGAGGGTCCAAATTGAGGGTCCAAATTTAGGGTCCAAATTTAGGACCCAAAAGGTCCAAATTTAGGACCCAAAAGGTCCAAATTGAGGGTCCAAATTGAGGGTCCAAATTTAGGACCCAAAAGGTCCAAATTTAGGACCCAAAAGGTCCAAATTGAGGGTCCAAATTGAGGGTCCAAATTGAGGGTCCAAATTTAGGGTCCAAAATTAGGACCCAAAAGGTCCAAATTTAGGACCCAAAAGGTCCAAATTGAGGGTCCAAATTGAGGGTCCAAATTTAGGGTCCAAATTTAGGACCCAAAAGGTCCAAATTTAGGACCCAAAAGGTCCAAATTTAGGGTCCAAATTTAGGACCCAAAAGGTCCAAATTTAGGACCCAAAAGGTCCAAATTGAGGGTCCAAATTGAGGGTCCAAATTTAGGGTCCAAATTTAGGACCCAAAAGGTCCAAATTTAGGACCCAAAAGGTCCAAATTGAGGGTCCAAATTGAGGGTCCAAATTTAGGGTCCAAATTTAGGACCCAAAAGGTCCAAATTTAGGACCCAAAAGGTCCAAATTGAGGGTCCAAATTGAGGGTCCAAATTTAGGGTCCAAATTTAGGACCCAAAAGGTCCAAATTGAGGGTCCAAATTTAGGGTCCAAATTGAAGGTCCAAATTGAGGGTCCAAATTGAAGGTCCAAATTGAGGGTGCAAATTTAGGGTCCAAATTGAAGGTCAAAATTGGGCAGTGTAAACTTTTTTGGAATTTTTTTTTAGAAGATTTGACCAAGTGTGGAGTCAAAAAAGTTCCCACAGAAAGTGTCTAGGAGCACGTTTTATGCCATTTTGACTCGTTTGGTGATTTTATTAATTTGATTTTTTTTTTTATAATTAGAAATTTGAAAATTCATTTTTTTTTTTTTTGATAATTTGAAATTAGAAAATACATTTTTTTTTTTTTTGATATTTAGAAAATTGAAAATTCATTAATTATTTATTTATTTTTTTTCTTTTTGATAATTTGAAATTTGACAAATCATTCACATTTAATTATTTATTTATTTTTTGGTCTGTGGTGCACTTTTTTGGAAAATTTGACCAAGTGTGGAGTCAAAAAAAATATCCGGCCCGATCCCATTCACCATTTTTTTAATTTGGAATTTGAAAATTCATTCCATTTTTTTTCATTCTTTTATTTTTTTTGATAATTAGAAATTTGAAAATTCATCACATTTTTTTTTCTTTTGATAAATTGAAATTTGAAAAATCTTCTTTTTTTTTTTTTGATAATTTGAAATCTTAAAATTGTAAATTAATATTTAAAAATTATATTAATTATATTTTTTTTCTTTTTGATTATTTGAAATTTGAATTTTTATTTTTTTTTATAATTTGAAATTTGAAAATTCTGAAAAGAAGTTCCCACAGAAAGTGTCTAGGAGCACGTTTTATGCCATTTCGAGTCTTTTGGTGGTGGTCTGTGGTGCACTTTTTTTTTAGAAGATTTGACCGTGTGGAGTCAAAAAAAGTTCCCACAGAAAGTGTCTAGGAGCACGTTTTAGGCCATTTTGAGTCGTTCGGTGGTGGTCTGTGGTGCACTTTTTTGGAATTTCTTTCCACCACTTGTTGGCGCAATCTCGCCCAACGATTATATGTGAGTAGCAGGGCTCGGTCCGATCCTGAATCTGCAGGAATTATGTTTCTAGCCCCTTCCTATGCCGAGAAAATAACTTAAAACCGATCCAAATTAATTGACGTGTGTTTAGGTTATTAGAAATAGAAGGGAGATTGGTAGAGGCTCGTAGAGGTCTGGCTGGATCTGGGTGACACTGACAAAATTTCGTGATCCTCATTTGTTCAATGGTGACACTCTGACAAAAAGTCCAAATTGGGCAGTGTAAGGTCCAACTCTACATTTGTTCAATGGTGACACTCTGACAAAAAGTCCAAATTGGGCAGTGTAAGGTCCAACTCTACATTTGTTCAATGGTGACACTCTGACAAAAAGTCCAAATTGGGCAGTGTAAGGTCCAACTCCACATTTGTTCAATGGTGACACTCTGACAAAAAGTCCAAATTGGGCAGTGTAAGGTCCAACTCTACATTTGTTCAATGGTGACACTCTGACAAAAAGTCCAAATTGGGCAGTTTAAGGTCCAAATTGAAAGTCCAAATTGAGGGTCCAAATTTAGGACCCAAAAGGTCCAAATTGAGGGTCCAAATTGAGGGTCCAAATTTAGGGTCCAAATTGAGGGTCCAAATTTAGGACCCAAAAGGTCCAAATTGAGGGTCCAAATTGAGGGTCCAAATTTAGGGTCCAAATTTAGGACCCAAAAGGTCCAAATTTAGGACCCAAAAGGTCCAAATTGAGGGTCCAAATTTAGGGTCCAAATTTAGGACCCAAAAGGTCCAAATTTAGGACCCAAAAGGTCCAAATTGAGG
Source organism: Gadus morhua (assembly GCF_902167405.1). Taxonomy (NCBI): domain Eukaryota; kingdom Metazoa; phylum Chordata; class Actinopteri; order Gadiformes; family Gadidae; genus Gadus; species Gadus morhua. The sequence goes on from NC_044053.1 coordinate 1,300,584, forward strand.
GTCCAAATTGAGGGTCCAAATTGAGGGTCCAAATTTAGGGTCCAAAATTAGGACCCAAAAGGTCCAAATTTAGGACCCAAAAGGTCCAAATTGAGGGTCCAAATTGAGGGTCCAAATTTAGGGTCCAAATTTAGGACCCAAAAGGTCCAAATTTAGGACCCAAAAGGTCCAAATTTAGGGTCCAAATTTAGGACCCAAAAGGTCCAAATTTAGGACCCAAAAGGTCCAAATTGAGGGTCCAAATTGAGGGTCCAAATTTAGGGTCCAAATTTAGGACCCAAAAGGTCCAAATTGAGGGTCCAAATTGAGGGTCCAAATTTAGGGTCCAAATTTAGGACCCAAAAGGTCCAAATTTAGGACCCAAAAGGTCCAAATTGAGGGTCCAAATTGAGGGTCCAAATTTAGGGTCCAAATTTAGGACCCAAAAGGTCCAAATTGAGGGTCCAAATTTAGGGTCCAAATTGAAGGTCCAAATTGAGGGTCCAAATTGAAGGTCCAAATTGAGGGTGCAAATTTAGGGTCCAAATTGAAGGTCAAAATTGGGCAGTGTAAACTTTTTTGGATTTTTTTTTTAGAAGATTTGACCAAGTGTGGAGTCAAAAAAGTTCCCACAGAAAGTGTCTAGGAGCACGTTTTATGCCATTTTGACTCGTTTGGTGATTTTATTAATTTGATTTTTTTTTTTATAATTAGAAATTTGAAAATTCATTTTTTTTTTTTTTGATAATTTGAAATTAGAAAATTCATTTTTTTTTTTTTTGATATTTAGAAAATTGAAAATTCATTAATTATTTATTTATTTTTTTTCTTTTTGATAATTTGAAATTTGACAAATCATTCACATTTAATTATTTATTTATTTTTTGGTCTGTGGTGCACTTTTTTGGAAAATTTGACCAAGTGTGGAGTCAAAAAAAATATCCGGCCCGATCCCATTCACCATTTTTTTAATTTGGAATTTGAAAATTCATTCCATTTTTTTTCATTCTTTTATTTTTTTTGATAATTAGAAATTTGAAAATTCATCACATTTTTTTTTCTTTTGATAAATTGAAATTTGAAAAATCTTCTTTTTTTTTTTTTGATAATTTGAAATCTTAAAATTGTAAATTAATATTTAAAAATTATATTAATTATTTTTTTTTTCTTTTTGATTATTTGAAATTTGAATTTTTATTTTTTTTTATAATTTGAAATTTGAAAATTCTGAAAAGAAGTTCCCACAGAAAGTGTCTAGGAGCACGTTTTATGCCATTTCGAGTCTTTTGGTGGTGGTCTGTGGTGCACTTTTTTTTTAGAAGATTTGACCGTGTGGAGTCAAAAAAAGTTCCCACAGAAAGTGTCTAGGAGCACGTTTTAGGCCATTTTGAGTCGTTCGGTGGTGGTCTGTGGTGCACTTTTTTGGAATTTCTTTCCACCACTTGTTGGCGCAATCTCGCCCAACGATTATATGTGAGTAGCAGGGCTCGGTCCGATCCTGAATCTGCAGGAATTATGTTTCTAGCCCCTTCCTATGCCGAGAAAATAACTTAAAACCGATCCAAATTAATTGACGTGTGTTTAGGTTATTAGAAATAGAAGGGAGATTGGTAGAGGCTCGTAGAGGTCTGGCTGGATCTGGGTGACACTGACAAAATTTCGTGATCCTCATTTGTTCAATGGTGACACTCTGACAAAAAGTCCAAATTGGGCAGTGTAAGGTCCAACTCTACATTTGTTCAATGGTGACACTCTGACAAAAAGTCCAAATTGGGCAGTGTAAGGTCCAACTCTACATTTGTTCAATGGTGACACTCTGACAAAAAGTCCAAATTGGGCAGTGTAAGGTCCAACTCCACATTTGTTCAATGGTGACACTCTGACAAAAAGTCCAAATTGGGCAGTGTAAGGTCCAACTCTACATTTGTTCAATGGTGACACTCTGACAAAAAGTCCAAATTGGGCAGTTTAAGGTCCAAATTGAAAGTCCAAATTGAGGGTCCAAATTTAGGACCCAAAAGGTCCAAATTGAGGGTCCAAATTGAGGGTCCAAATTTAGGGTCCAAATTGAGGGTCCAAATTTAGGACCCAAAAGGTCCAAATTGAGGGTCCAAATTGAGGGTCCAAATTTAGGGTCCAAATTTAGGACCCAAAAGGTCCAAATTTAGGACCCAAAAGGTCCAAATTGAGGGTCCAAATTGAGGGTCCAAATTTAGGGTCCAAATTTAGGACCCAAAAGGTCCAAATTTAGGACCCAAAAGGTCCAAATTGAGGGTCCAAATTTAGGGTCCAAATTTAGGACCCAAAAGGTCCAAATTTAGGACCCAAAAGGTCCAAATTGAGGGTCCAAATTGAGGGTCCAAATTGAGGGTCCAAATTTAGGGTCCAAAATTAGGACCCAAAAGGTCCAAATTTAGGACCCAAAAGGTCCAAATTGAGGGTCCAAATTTAGGGTCCAAATTTAGGACCCAAAAGGTCCAAATTTAGGACCCAAAAGGTCCAAATTTAGGGTCCAAATTTAGGACCCAAAAGGTCCAAATTTAGGACCCAAAAGGTCCAAATTGAGGGTCCAAATTGAGGGTCCAAATTTAGGGTCCAAATTTAGGACCCAAAAGGTCCAAATTGAGGGTCCAAATTGAGGGTCCAAATTTAGGGTCCAAATTTAGGACCCAAAAGGTCCAAATTTAGGACCCAAAAGGTCCAAATTGAGGGTCCAAATTGAGGGTCCAAATTTAGGGTCCAAATTTAGGACCCAAAAGGTCCAAATTGAGGGTCCAAATTTAGGGTCCAAATTGAAGGTCCAAATTGAGGGTCCAAATTGAAGGTCCAAATTGAGGGTGCAAATTTAGGGTCCAAATTGAAGGTCAAAATTGGGCAGTGTAAACTTTTTTGGATTTTTTTTTTAGAAGATTTGACCAAGTGTGGAGTCAAAAAAGTTCCCACAGAAAGTGTCTAGGAGCACGTTTTATGCCATTTTGACTCGTTTGGTGATTTTATTAATTTGATTTTTTTTTTTATAATTAGAAATTTGAAAATTCATTTTTTTTTTTTTTGATAATTTGAAATTAGAAAATTCATTTTTTTTTTTTTTGATATTTAGAAAATTGAAAATTCATTAATTATTTATTTATTTTTTTTCTTTTTGATAATTTGAAATTTGACAAATCATTCACATTTAATTATTTATTTATTTTTTGGTCTGTGGTGCACTTTTTTGGAAAATTTGACCAAGTGTGGAGTCAAAAAAAATATCCGGCCCGATCCCATTCACCATTTTTTTAATTTGGAATTTGAAAATTCATTCCATTTTTTTTCATTCTTTTATTTTTTTTGATAATTAGAAATTTGAAAATTCATCACATTTTTTTTTCTTTTGATAAATTGAAATTTGAAAAATCTTCTTTTTTTTTTTTTGATAATTTGAAATCTTAAAATTGTAAATTAATATTTAAAAATTATATTAATTATTTTTTTTTTCTTTTTGATTATTTGAAATTTGAATTTTTATTTTTTTTTATAATTTGAAATTTGAAAATTCTGAAAAGAAGTTCCCACAGAAAGTGTCTAGGAGCACGTTTTATGCCATTTCGAGTCTTTTGGTGGTGGTCTGTGGTGCACTTTTTTTTTAGAAGATTTGACCGTGTGGAGTCAAAAAAAGTTCCCACAGAAAGTGTCTAGGAGCACGTTTTAGGCCATTTTGAGTCGTTCGGTGGTGGTCTGTGGTGCACTTTTTTGGAATTTCTTTCCACCACTTGTTGGCGCAATCTCGCCCAACGATTATATGTGAGTAGCAGGGCTCGGTCCGATCCTGAATCTGCAGGAATTATGTTTCTAGCCCCTTCCTATGCCGAGAAAATAACTTAAAACCGATCCAAATTAATTGACGTGTGTTTAGGTTATTAGAAATAGAAGGGAGATTGGTAGAGGCTCGTAGAGGTCTGGCTGGATCTGGGTGACACTGACAAAATTTCGTGATCCTCATTTGTTCAATGGTGACACTCTGACAAAAAGTCCAAATTGGGCAGTGTAAGGTCCAACTCTACATTTGTTCAATGGTGACACTCTGACAAAAAGTCCAAATTGGGCAGTGTAAGGTCCAACTCTACATTTGTTCAATGGTGACACTCTGACAAAAAGTCCAAATTGGGCAGTGTAAGGTCCAACTCCACATTTGTTCAATGGTGACACTCTGACAAAAAGTCCAAATTGGGCAGTGTAAGGTCCAACTCTACATTTGTTCAATGGTGACACTCTGACAAAAAGTCCAAATTGGGCAGTTTAAGGTCCAAATTGAAAGTCCAAATTGAGGGTCCAAATTTAGGACCCAAAAGGTCCAAATTGAGGGTCCAAATTGAGGGTCCAAATTTAGGGTCCAAATTGAGGGTCCAAATTTAGGACCCAAAAGGTCCAAATTGAGGGTCCAAATTGAGGGTCCAAATTTAGGGTCCAAATTTAGGACCCAAAAGGTCCAAATTTAGGACCCAAAAGGTCCAAATTGAGGGTCCAAATTGAGGGTCCAAATTGAGGGTCCAAATTTAGGACCCAAAAGGTCCAAATTTAGGACCCAAAAGGTCCAAATTGAGGGTCCAAATTTAGGGTCCAAATTTAGGACCCAAAAGGTCCAAATTTAGGACCCAAAAGGTCCAAATTGAGGGTCCAAATTGAGGGTCCAAATTGAGGGTCCAAATTTAGGGTCCAAAATTAGGACCCAAAAGGTCCAAATTTAGGACCCAAAAGGTCCAAATTGAGGGTCCAAATTGAGGGTCCAAATTTAGGGTCCAAATTTAGGACCCAAAAGGTCCAAATTTAGGACCCAAAAGGTCCAAATTTAGGGTCCAAATTTAGGACCCAAAAGGTCCAAATTTAGGACCCAAAAGGTCCAAATTGAGGGTCCAAATTGAGGGTCCAAATTTAGGGTCCAAATTTAGGACCCAAAAGGTCCAAATTTAGGACCCAAAAGGTCCAAATTGAGGGTCCAAATTGAGGGTCCAAATTTAGGGTCCAAATTTAGGACCCAAAAGGTCCAAATTTAGGACCCAAAAGGTCCAAATTGAGGGTCCAAATTGAGGGTCCAAATTTAGGGTCCAAATTTAGGACCCAAAAGGTCCAAATTGAGGGTCCAAATTTAGGGTCCAAATTGAAGGTCCAAATTGAGGGTCCAAATTGAAGGTCCAAATTGAGGGTGCAAATTTAGGGTCCAAATTGAAGGTCAAAATTGGGCAGTGTAAACTTTTTTGGAATTTTTTTTTAGAAGATTTGACCAAGTGTGGAGTCAAAAAAGTTCCCACAGAAAGTGTCTAGGAGCACGTTTTATGCCATTTTGACTCGTTTGGTGATTTTATTAATTTGATTTTTTTTTTTATAATTAGAAATTTGAAAATTCATTTTTTTTTTTTTTGATAATTTGAAATTAGAAAATACATTTTTTTTTTTTTTGATATTTAGAAAATTGAAAATTCATTAATTATTTATTTATTTTTTTTCTTTTTGATAATTTGAAATTTGACAAATCATTCACATTTAATTATTTATTTATTTTTTGGTCTGTGGTGCACTTTTTTGGAAAATTTGACCAAGTGTGGAGTCAAAAAAAATATCCGGCCCGATCCCATTCACCATTTTTTTAATTTGGAATTTGAAAATTCATTCCATTTTTTTTCATTCTTTTATTTTTTTTGATAATTAGAAATTTGAAAATTCATCACATTTTTTTTTCTTTTGATAAATTGAAATTTGAAAAATCTTCTTTTTTTTTTTTTGATAATTTGAAATCTTAAAATTGTAAATTAATATTTAAAAATTATATTAATTATATATTTTTTCTTTTTGATTATTTGAAATTTGAATTTTTATTTTTTTTTATAATTTGAAATTTGAAAATTCTGAAAAGAAGTTCCCACAGAAAGTGTCTAGGAGCACGTTTTATGCCATTTCGAGTCTTTTGGTGGTGGTCTGTGGTGCACTTTTTTTTTAGAAGATTTGACCGTGTGGAGTCAAAAAAAGTTCCCACAGAAAGTGTCTAGGAGCACGTTTTAGGCCATTTTGAGTCGTTCGGTGGTGGTCTGTGGTGCACTTTTTTGGAATTTCTTTCCACCACTTGTTGGCGCAATCTCGCCCAACGATTATATGTGAGTAGCAGGGCTCGGTCCGATCCTGAATCTGCAGGAATTATGTTTCTAGCCCCTTCCTATGCCGAGAAAATAACTTAAAACCGATCCAAATTAATTGACGTGTGTTTAGGTTATTAGAAATAGAAGGGAGATTGGTAGAGGCTCGTAGAGGTCTGGCTGGATCTGGGTGACACTGACAAAATTTCGTGATCCTCATTTGTTCAATGGTGACACTCTGACAAAAAGTCCAAATTGGGCAGTGTAAGGTCCAACTCTACATTTGTTCAATGGTGACACTCTGACAAAAAGTCCAAATTGGGCAGTGTAAGGTCCAACTCTACATTTGTTCAATGGTGACACTCTGACAAAAAGTCCAAATTGGGCAGTGTAAGGTCCAACTCCACATTTGTTCAATGGTGACACTCTGACAAAAAGTCCAAATTGGGCAGTGTAAGGTCCAACTCTACATTTGTTCAATGGTGACACTCTGACAAAAAGTCCAAATTGGGCAGTTTAAGGTCCAAATTGAAAGTCCAAATTGAGGGTCCAAATTTAGGACCCAAAAGGTCCAAATTGAGGGTCCAAATTGAGGGTCCAAATTTAGGGTCCAAATTGAGGGTCCAAATTTAGGACCCAAAAGGTCCAAATTGAGGGTCCAAATTGAGGGTCCAAATTTAGGGTCCAAATTTAGGACCCAAAAGGTCCAAATTTAGGACCCAAAAGGTCCAAATTGAGGGTCCAAATTGAGGGTCCAAATTTAGGGTCCAAATTTAGGACCCAAAAGGTCCAAATTTAGGACCCAAAAGGTCCAAATTGAGGGTCCAAATTTAGGGTCCAAATTTAGGACCCAAAAGGTCCAAATTTAGGACCCAAAAGGTCCAAATTGAGGGTCCAAATTGAGGGTCCAAATTGAGGGTCCAAATTTAGGGTCCAAAATTAGGACCCAAAAGGTCCAAATTTAGGACCCAAAAGGTCCAAATTGAGGGTCCAAATTGAGGGTCCAAATTTAGGGTCCAAATTTAGGACCCAAAAGGTCCAAATTTAGGACCCAAAAGGTCCAAATTTAGGGTCCAAATTTAGGACCCAAAAGGTCCAAATTTAGGACCCAAAAGGTCCAAATTGAGGGTCCAAATTGAGGGTCCAAATTTAGGGTCCAAATTTAGGACCCAAAAGGTCCAAATTTAGGACCCAAAAGGTCCAAATTGAGGGTCCAAATTGAGGGTCCAAATTTAGGGTCCAAATTTAGGACCCAAAAGGTCCAAATTTAGGACCCAAAAGGTCCAAATTGAGGGTCCAAATTGAGGGTCCAAATTTAGGGTCCAAATTTAGGACCCAAAAGGTCCAAATTGAGGGTCCAAATTTAGGGTCCAAATTGAAGGTCCAAATTGAGGGTCCAAATTGAAGGTCCAAATTGAGGGTGCAAATTTAGGGTCCAAATTGAAGGTCAAAATTGGGCAGTGTAAACTTTTTTGGAATTTTTTTTTAGAAGATTTGACCAAGTGTGGAGTCAAAAAAGTTCCCACAGAAAGTGTCTAGGAGCACGTTTTATGCCATTTTGACTCGTTTGGTGATTTTATTAATTTGATTTTTTTTTTTATAATTAGAAATTTGAAAATTCATTTTTTTTTTTTTTGATAATTTGAAATTAGAAAATACATTTTTTTTTTTTTTGATATTTAGAAAATTGAAAATTCATTAATTATTTATTTATTTTTTTTCTTTTTGATAATTTGAAATTTGACAAATCATTCACATTTAATTATTTATTTATTTTTTGGTCTGTGGTGCACTTTTTTGGAAAATTTGACCAAGTGTGGAGTCAAAAAAAATATCCGGCCCGATCCCATTCACCATTTTTTTAATTTGGAATTTGAAAATTCATTCCATTTTTTTTCATTCTTTTATTTTTTTTGATAATTAGAAATTTGAAAATTCATCACATTTTTTTTTCTTTTGATAAATTGAAATTTGAAAAATCTTCTTTTTTTTTTTTTGATAATTTGAAATCTTAAAATTGTAAATTAATATTTAAAAATTATATTAATTATATTTTTTTTCTTTTTGATTATTTGAAATTTGAATTTTTATTTTTTTTTATAATTTGAAATTTGAAAATTCTGAAAAGAAGTTCCCACAGAAAGTGTCTAGGAGCACGTTTTATGCCATTTCGAGTCTTTTGGTGGTGGTCTGTGGTGCACTTTTTTTTTAGAAGATTTGACCGTGTGGAGTCAAAAAAAGTTCCCACAGAAAGTGTCTAGGAGCACGTTTTAGGCCATTTTGAGTCGTTCGGTGGTGGTCTGTGGTGCACTTTTTTGGAATTTCTTTCCACCACTTGTTGGCGCAATCTCGCCCAACGATTATATGTGAGTAGCAGGGCTCGGTCCGATCCTGAATCTGCAGGAATTATGTTTCTAGCCCCTTCCTATGCCGAGAAAATAACTTAAAACCGATCCAAATTAATTGACGTGTGTTTAGGTTATTAGAAATAGAAGGGAGATTGGTAGAGGCTCGTAGAGGTCTGGCTGGATCTGGGTGACACTGACAAAATTTCGTGATCCTCATTTGTTCAATGGTGACACTCTGACAAAAAGTCCAAATTGGGCAGTGTAAGGTCCAACTCTACATTTGTTCAATGGTGACACTCTGACAAAAAGTCCAAATTGGGCAGTGTAAGGTCCAACTCTACATTTGTTCAATGGTGACACTCTGACAAAAAGTCCAAATTGGGCAGTGTAAGGTCCAACTCCACATTTGTTCAATGGTGACACTCTGACAAAAAGTCCAAATTGGGCAGTGTAAGGTCCAACTCTACATTTGTTCAATGGTGACACTCTGACAAAAAGTCCAAATTGGGCAGTTTAAGGTCCAAATTGAAAGTCCAAATTGAGGGTCCAAATTTAGGACCCAAAAGGTCCAAATTGAGGGTCCAAATTGAGGGTCCAAATTTAGGGTCCAAATTGAGGGTCCAAATTTAGGACCCAAAAGGTCCAAATTGAGGGTCCAAATTGAGGGTCCAAATTTAGGGTCCAAATTTAGGACCCAAAAGGTCCAAATTTAGGACCCAAAAGGTCCAAATTGAGGGTCCAAATTGAGGGTCCAAATTTAGGGTCCAAATTTAGGACCCAAAAGGTCCAAATTTAGGACCCAAAAGGTCCAAATTGAGGGTCCAAATTTAGGGTCCAAATTTAGGACCCAAAAGGTCCAAATTTAGGACCCAAAAGGTCCAAATTGAGGGTCCAAATTGAGGGTCCAAATTGAGGGTCCAAATTTAGGGTCCAAAATTAGGACCCAAAAGGTCCAAATTTAGGACCCAAAAGGTCCAAATTGAGGGTCCAAATTGAGGGTCCAAATTTAGGGTCCAAATTTAGGACCCAAAAGGTCCAAATTTAGGACCCAAAAGGTCCAAATTTAGGGTCCAAATTTAGGACCCAAAAGGTCCAAATTTAGGACCCAAAAGGTCCAAATTGAGGGTCCAAATTGAGGGTCCAAATTGAGGGTCCAAATTTAGGACCCAAAAGGTCCAAATTGAGGGTCCAAATTGAGGGTCCAAATTTAGGGTCCAAATTTAGGACCCAAAAGGTCCAAATTTAGGACCCAAAAGGTCCAAATTGAGGGTCCAAATTGAGGGTCCAAATTTAGGGTCCAAATTTAGGACCCAAAAGGTCCAAATTGAGGGTCCAAATTGAGGGTCCAAATTGAAGGTCCAAATTGAGGGTCCAAATTGAAGGTCCAAATTGAGGGTGCAAATTTAGGGTCCAAATTGAAGGTCAAAATTGGGCAGTGTAAACTTTTTTGGAATTTTTTTTTAGAAGATTTGACCAAGTGTGGAGTCAAAAAAGTTCCCACAGAAAGTGTCTAGGAGCACGTTTTATGCCATTTTGACTCGTTTGGTGATTTTATTAATTTGATTTTTTTTTTTATAATTAGAAATTTGAAAATTCATTTTTTTTTTTTTTGATAATTTGAAATGAGAAAATTCATTTTTTTTTTTTTTGATATTTAGAAAATTGAAAATTCATTAATTATTTATTTTTTTTTTTTCTTTTTGATAATTTGAAATTTGACAAATCATTCACATTTAATTATTTATTTATTTTTTGGTCTGTGGTGCACTTTTTTGGAAAATTTGACCAAGTGTGGAGTCAAAAAAAATATCCGGCCCGATCCCATTCACCATTTTTTTAATTTGGAATTTGAAAATTCATTCCATTTTTTTTCATTCTTTTATATTTTTTGATAATTAGAAATTTGAAAATTCATCACATTTTTTTTTCTTTTGATAAATTGAAATTTGAAAAATCTTTTTTTTTTTTTGATAATTTGAAATCTTAAAATTGTAAATTAATATTTAAAAATTATATTAATTATTTTTTTTTTCTTTTTGATTATTTGAAATTTGAATTTTTATTTTTTTTTATAATTTGAAATTTGAAAATTCTGAAAAGAAGTTCCCACAGAAAGTGTCTAGGAGCACGTTTTATGCCATTTCGAGTCTTTTGGTGGTGGTCTGTGGTGCACTTTTTTTTTAGAAGATTTGACCAAGTGTGGAGTCAAAAAAAGTTCCCACAGAAAGTGTCTAGGAGCACGTTTTAGGCCATTTTGAGTCGTTCGGTGGTGGTCTGTGGTGCACTTTTTTGGAATTTCTTTCCACCACTTGTTGGCGCAATCTCGCCCAACGATTATATGTGAGTAGCAGGGCTCGGTCCGATCCTGAATCTGCAGGAATTATGTTTCTAGCCCCTTCCTATGCCGAGAAAATAACTTAAAACCGATCCAAATTAATTGACGTGTGTTTAGGTTATTAGAAATAGAAGGGAGATTGGTAGAGGCTCGTAGAGGTCTGGCTGGATCTGGGTGACACTGACAAAATTTCGTGATCCTCATTTGTTCAATGGTGACACTCTGACAAAAAGTCCAAATTGGGCAGTGTAAGGTCCAACTCTACATTTGTTCAATGGTGACACTCTGACAAAAAGTCCAAATTGGGCAGTGTAAGGTCCAACTCCACATTTGTTCAATGGTGACACTCTGACAAAAAGTCCAAATTGGGCAGTGTAAGGTCCAACTCTACATTTGTTCAATGGTTACACTCTGACAAAAAGTCCAAATTGGGCAGTTTAAGGTCCAAATTGAAAGTCCAAATTGAGGGTCCAAATTTAGGACCCAAAAGGTCCAAATTGAGGGTCCAAATTGAGGGTCCAAATTTAGGGTCCAAATTGAGGGTCCAAATTTAGGACCCAAAAGGTCCAAATTGAGGGTCCAAATTGAGGATCCAAATTTAGGGTCCAAATTTAGGACCCAAAAGGTCCAAATTTAGGACCCAAAAGGTCCAAATTGAGGGTCCAAATTGAGGGTCCAAATTTAGGGTCCAAATTTAGGACCCAAAAGGTCCAAATTTAGGACCCAAAAGGTCCAAATTGAGGGTCCAAATTGAGGGTCCAAATTTAGGGTCCAAATTTAGGACCCAAAAGGTCCAAATTGAGGGTCCAAATTGAGGGTCCAAATTTAGGGTCCAAATTGAAGGTCCAAATTGAGGGTCCAAATTGAAGGTCCAAATTGAGGGTGCAAATTTAGGGTCCAAATTGAAGGTCAAAATTGGGCAGTGTAAACTTTTTTGGAATTTTTTTTTAGAAGATTTGACCAAGTGTGGAGTCAAAAAAAGTTCCCACAGAAAGTGTCTAGGAGCACGTTTTAGGCCATTTTGAGTCGTTCGGTGGTGGTCTGTGGTGCACTTTTTTGGAATTTCTTTCCACCACTTGTTGGCGCAATCTCGCCCAACGATTATATGTGAGTAGCAGGGCTCGGTCCGATCCTGAATCTGCAGGAATTATGTTTCTAGCCCCTTCCTATGCCGAGAAAATAACTTAAAACCGATCCAAATTAATTGACGTGTGTTTAGGTTATTAGAAATAGAAGGGAGATTGGTAGAGGCTCGTAGAGGTCTGGCTGGATCTGGGTGACACTGACAAAATTTCGTGATCCTCATTTGTTCAATGGTGACACTCTGACAAAAAGTCCAAATTGGGCAGTGTAAGGTCCAACTCTACATTTGTTCAATGGTGACACTCTGACAAAAAGTCCAAATTGGGCAGTTTAAGGTCCAAATTGAAAGTCCAAATTGAGGGTCCAAATTGAAGGTCCAAATTGAGGGTCCAAATTGAAGGTCCAAATTGAAGGTCCAAATTGGGCAGTGTAAGGTCCAACTCTACATTTGTTCAATGGTGACACTCTGACAAAAAGTCCAAATTGGGCAGTGTAAGGTCCAAATCTACATTTGTTCAATGGTGACACTCTGACAAAAAGTCCAAATTGGACAGTGTAAGGTCCAACTCTACATTTGTTCTTTGTAAAAATGACTTCCAAATTCCAACCCCCAACTTCCAAATTCAGCCTATGATCCTTTTGCCCCCTGGTGGACATACAATTCTTTGTAAAAATGACTTCCAAATTCAGACCCCAACTTCCAAATTCAGCCTATGATCCTTCTGCCCCCTGGTGGACAAAAAATTCTTTGTAAAAATTGCTTCCAACTTCCCACTTCCAACTTCCAGATTCAGCCCTTCCAAATCGAGTTTTGGACTAACGCCCCTGAATTATGCATGGTCATTGATGGAATTGCAACTTTTTTTCAAAGATTCATAACTTAGAGGGATAAAAAGACAACGTTTTGAAAATATTTTTCTAGGGTACGGGTTCATGAACCCTAACCTTGAACCCTAACCTTTTGAACCATGACCTTCCTGGGAATTAATAAAAAATACCTTCCAAAATCAGTCCCTTCAACTTCCAACTTCCAAAATCAACATCCAAATTCAGACCAAGGTTAGGGTTTGAACCTTAATTAGGGTTAGGGTTAGGGTTAGGGGGTTTTAACCGAAGTGCACCGGGGTGCAGACCGTTTTCGGTGGATATCTTTTGACAGCAAGGTGCTAGAGAAACGGGAGGCAGACGCACCCCCCCCAAAGGGGGGAGCAGCTTTCCAACGGTGCCAAGCCCGAGTCCGTGCGACCTTCACCCGCCGAGATATCCAGTCGGGCATCACATATGCTGCTGTCTGTAGCAGCTTTGCACAGCCAAAACCTAAGTGTCGTCCGTTGAGGTCCCCTCAGCAGCCACCAGATGGCAGAAGCGGCCCCTAACCGTCATCCGTTTATTATTATTTCGTTTATTATTATATTATTTATTTATGCAAGTCAGGATGTAGTCTATGAATGTGAAAGAAAAGTAGGTAAAATGCATCTCAATACAACATATCAAATCTATTATATTCACACACAATAATGATTCCTGTTCCTTCACTTTGTTTTTCCAGTTGGACACACACACACACACACACACACGCGCGCGCGCGCCGTTTGTTTTTTATTCCGTAGGCATGTCCAAACTATTCCACAAAAGGGCAGAGTGGCCCCCTTTTGTCTCCATCTTAAACATTTACTTGTTTATTCATTCACTCCTTCATTTATTAATTTGTTTGTTTGTTTTTTCTTGTAGCTGCTTATGTGGCTATACATTTGTTCATCCTCATGTCTGGTGATTGCAATCGTCCCATATATCATTACGGAATGTTTGACATGCAGTGCACGTTTTATGCACCACCTTTTCCTGCAGTAGCTCAACGTCATGCGTCATAATATATTAATTTACTGATGATTGGTCTACATAATAACAGATTTGAGGGAAAATTAAGCATTTTCAGATAATGTAGGAAATGACATCGCAATAAGCAAATATACCAATATATTAGGGTTAGGGTTAGGGTTAGGATAGGGGGTTTTAACCGAAGTGCACCGGGGTGCAGACCGTTTTCGGTGGATATCTTTTGACAGCAAGGTGCTAGAGAAACGGGAGGCAGACGCACCCCCCCCAAAGGGGGGAGCAGCTTTCCAACGGTTAGGGTTAGGGTTAGGGTTAGGGTTAGGTTAAGAGCATCTTACCACTTTTGAAAAACGTTTTTTTTGAGCTATTTCAGGCATACAGAGGGGCGTGGGAATTCGGCGACCACCCTCGGATAGGTCTAGGCCCAGCGGACTTGCTCAAAAAATTTGGTGCCCCTGGCGGTTTTTTTGGGTACTGCAATTTCGATTTTAAAACTTCAAAGTGAAGCGGTTTTTTTTTTACAGAGGGGCGTGGGAATTTGGGATAGTGCCAGTGGTAGCCCTTGGTCCCCTCTTCATCCCCTAGAAATTTGGAGCAATTTGGAGCCACAAGTTTTAACATTGGACGACTTTTAAAATCGACCTCACGGGGGCAGGGGGAGGGGCATGGGATCATGGTTGGGGTTGGGTGGTAGGATTTTATGAGGCCGACCTTTGTGCAGAATTTTGGCCACCTGGTGGCTTGTTTTGGTATAGAAATTCTCATTTTCATTTTTTTTTTTTTTTTTTCTAAGTGTGGAGTCAAACAAAAATTGTTAGGAAAAAAATAAGTTCCCACAAAAAGTGTCTAGGAGCACGTTTTAGGCCATTTCGAGTCTTTTTTCTTTTTCTTTTGTTTTTATAAGAAATTTGAAAATTTCAATTTTTTTTTGTTTTTTTTTCATAATTAGAAATCTTAAAATTCATTCAATTTTTTTTTTTTTTCAAGATGTCGCCACCCATGGCTGCTGTGAAAACGTCATTTTCCCCCAAATAGATTTCCCCCATTGACAATGCATGGAGAGGCGGTTATTGCACTTACTTGGTTTGCACTTACTTGGTTTGGTGAAGTTGTCTGGCAGTCGATCGGGTAGTCTGTGTTGGCTCAAGTCATGTCATGACCCATTCACTGGGTCAAATTGTTTGGGTTAGGGTTTTTTTTTTTTTTTTTTTTTTTTTTCATATCTTTTTTTTGCCGGGCTCGGTCCGACCCTGAATCTGCAAGAATTATGTTTCTAGCCCCTTCCTAGGCCGAGAAAATAACTTAAAACCGATCAAAATTGTTCTTTTTTTTTTTTCTTTTTTTTCTTTTTTTTTTCATACCTTTTTTTTGCTGGGCTTGGTCCGACCCTGAATCTGCAAGAATTATGTTTCTAGCCCCTTCCTAGGCCGAGAAAATAGCTTAAAACCAATTAGGGTTAGGGTTAGGGTAGGTTAAGAGCCATCTACCACTTTTGAAAAACGGTTTTTTTGAGCTAGTTCGAGAACTGAGCGGTGCATGGGAATTCGGCGACCACCCTCGGATAGTTCTAGGCCCAGCGGACTTGCTCAAAAAATCTGGCGCCCCTGGCGGTTTTTTTGGGTACTGCAATTTCGATTTTAAAAGTTCAAAGTGAAGCGTTTTTTTTTTTGAGCGGTGCATGGGAATTCGGAATAGTCCCAGATGTTCCCCTTGGGCCCCTCTTCATCCCCTAGAAATTTGGCGCCCCTAGTGGCAACTTTTTTTAACATGGGAAAACAGCTTTAATCGACCTCACGGGAGCTGAGGGAGGGTCATGGGAACAAGGTTCCTATGGTTGGTAGGTATTTATGAGGCGGACCTTTGTGCAAAATTTTGGCCACCTGGTGACTTGTTTTGGTATAGAAAATCGCATTTGAAGTTTTTCACTAAACGCGGGAAAAAGAGGTGTTACCAATATTTAATTTTGACAAAAATGTGTGTGGAAGGGTTTGTAGGCTCCTTCGACATGTGTGCAAAGTTTTGGAGTTCTAGCTCACTTCCTTCACATAGCTACCGTTGACTCCAATGTAAAAATACTTAGAAAATTTTGTGAAAATGTTGTGAAAATTGGACAGAAAGTGTCTAGGAGCACGTTTTTGGCCATTTTGAGTCGTTTGGTGGTGGTCTGTGGTGCACTTTTTTGGTACATTCTAACCCTAACCCTTTTTAAAAAAAAAATTGATAATTTGATTTTTTTTTTATTATTTTTTTTTTTTATTATTTTTATTTATTTTTTTTATGTTTCTTTTTGCTGGGCTTGATCCGACCCTGAATCTGCAGAAATTATGTTTCTAGCCCCTTCCTAGGCCGAGAAAATAACTTAAAACCGATCCAAATTAATTGACGTATGTTTAGGTTATTAAAAATAGAAGGGAGACAGGTAGAGGCTTCAAAACATTTTTGGAGAGTGTTTTAGAGCCCCCTGAGTCAGTCTGCACTGAGTCCGACGTCATTTTGGCCAAAATAGATTTCCCCCATTGACAATGCATGGAGAGGCGGTTATTGCACTTAATTGGTTTGGTGAAGTTTTATTTTTATTTTTTTTGCTGGGCTCGGTCCGACCCTGAATCTGCAGGAATTCTGTTTCTAGCCCCTTCGTAGGCCGAGAAAATAACTTAAAACCAATCCAAATAGAGATTTTTAATTTGGTCTTAATTTGGTCACCGTTGGTAAGTGACCGTGGTATAAGCGGGAGTTAAGCGGGATAATGCCCTTTGAGGTGTCATTTAGCAGGAATTAATGGACGAAGTGGAGGCGTGAACCGTCCGAAGGACGGTTGCCTCCGCGAAGTCCATTAATTCCTGATAATCGACACCTCAAAGGGCATTATCCCGTTTATACCACGGTCACTGGGAACTTCACACTGGATTTCAAGCAACTCGGATTTAGCTTCCTCCAGACTTAATCAGCAATATTAAAACGACAAAAGGCTTGCAATATTTCAGTTGATGTGTAATGAATCCAGAATGTATGACATTTTCATGTTTTTAGTTGCATTACAGAAAATAAAGTCCTGTATCTATCGTGTTGGGAGTAACGCGTTACAAAAGTGTCTATCTATTCTATCTATTCTGTCTATCTATCTATCTATCTATCTATCTATCTACCTTACTTACCTTACTTACCTGTGCTTACAGGACTGTCTCAGGAAATTAGAATATTGTGATAAAGTCCTTTATTTTCTGTAATGCAACTAAAAACATGAAAATGTCATACATTCTGGATTCATCAAAATCGGACTGACCGGGAGCTCTCCAGTGTGTGTGTGTGTGTGTGTGTGTGGCCTTTTCCTTTTTATTAACTTGGTCATTCATGACTAATTATACAAAACTTAACCACTATTTTTTTTTCAGATGGCCGAAACAAGTGGCTACACGACGGGGGGGATGTCGCAGGACTCCACCCTCATCCTGTCCAGAACTGTAAGTTACACCCTATTGCCACATTTTATGTTACAAGTCTCAATGTAAACTTAGTTCTAAATACATTATATACATATGTACACATACAATGTTTTTTTTTAAAGGAGGAGGCCCCCGCTCCCCAGCTGCGTCCCAAGCTGGCTCCGCAGCCCCCTCCTCAGCCTGCTCCCCCTCAACTACCCCCGGCTGAGGAGGGGGACGAGGAGGGATATTTGGGAGATGATGAGGGGGATGATTGAATTATTTTTTTATGTTTGTTTTTGTATATAGTTGTGTGGTTTCGTTTAAATAATAATAAAATCGTTTTTATTATAAAATTGGTGTGGAAGGTTTTCTCTTAAATAAGGGTTAGTGTTAAGATGGGATAGCCACTCGGGTTAAGGTTAGGGAATAAGGCTAAAGGTTTAGGTAAGGATTTAGATAAGTGGTAGGGATAGCTACTCGGGTTAAGGTTAGGGAATAAGGGTTAGGGTTAGGGTTAGGGTTAGGGTTAGGGTTAGGGTTAGGGTTAGGTGTGATTCCGTGTCCCATGGGTCTCCCCGGGTCGTCCAACGACTTCCTCGGTTTAGATAGAGATCCAAGGCAAGGCACTGGCCGGCGCTTGTCATTCATGGTCTGGTGTCCACATGCATTGACCCTAAAGAAGTTATAGGAAACCCCCGGATTATTTCGGATGGTATTCCGTCAAGGTCTGGAGGACCATCTGGAGCCAATATTAAGCATTGATCGAACTGTTATTCATCTTCCGTTTATAAACGGCCCCCGGATTGTTTCGGATGGTATTCCGTAAAGGTCTGAAGGACCACTTGGAGCCAATCTTGAGCCCTGATAGAATTGTTATTCATATTCCGTTTATAGAACACCCCCGGATTGTTTCGGATGGTATTCCGTAAAGGTCTGGAGGACCATTTGGAGCCAATATTGAGTATTGATAGAATTGTTATTCATCTTCCGTTGTGGAGGACCCCCGGATTGTTTCGGATGGTATTCCGTAAAGGTCTGAAGGACCATTTGGAGCCAATCTTGAGCCCTGATAGAATTGTTATTCATATTCCGTTTATAGAACACCCCCAGATTGTTTCGGATGGTATTCCGTAAAGGTCTGGAGGACCATTTGGAGCCCGTGCTAGGCATTAGCAGAAGTGCTGTTCCTCTTGAAATTATGTTTGTTGAAAATTCCCTTGTAGGGTTGCAGGACATGTTCATCAGTCGTGGACCTTGGGATCATCGAGTGTTTCGACCATTATCACGAGACACTCTCCCCCAAGGGAGGCCCACCCGAGGTCGATCAACTCCCGGGTCATGTTCCATCCCCCCTCAAGAACCTTTTCTTTGTATAGATAAAAACTTGGGTTGAGGTTAGGGAATAAAGCTACAGGTTAAGACTAGGATTGAGATCAGAGTTAGGGGTCGTCACCCGGGTTAAGGTTAGGGAATAGGGCTAAAGGTTAAGGTTAGGATTAAGATTGGGTTAAGGTTAGGATTACGATTAGGGTTATCTATCGGGATAAACACTCGGGTTAAGGTTAGGGAATAAGGCTAGAGGTTAAGGTTAGGATTAAGATTAGGTTAGGGTTAGGGTTAGGGTTAGGGTTAGGGTTAGGGTTAGGGTTAGGGTTAGGGTTAGGTTAAGAGCCATCTACCACTTTTGAAAAACGGTTTTTTTGATCTAGTTCGAGAACTGAGCGGTGCATGGGAATTCGGCGACCACCCTCGGATAGGTCTAGGCCCAGCGGACTTGCTCAAAAAATGTGGCGCCCCTGGCGGTTTTTTTGGGTACTGCAATTTCGATTTTAAAAGTTCAAAGTGAAGCGTTTTTTTTTTTGAGCGGTGCATGGGAATTCGGAATAGTCCCAGATGTTCCCCTTGGGCCCCTCTTCATCCCCTAGAAATTTGGCGCCCCTAGTGGCAACTTTTTTTAACATGGGAAAACAGCTTTAATCGACCTCACGGGAGCTGAGGGAGGGTCATGGGAACAAGGTTCCTATGGTTGGTAGGTATTTATGAGGCGGACCTTTGTGCAAAATTTTGGCCACCTGGTGACTTGTTTTGGTATAGAAAATCGCATTTGAAGTTTTTCACTAAACGCGGGAAAAAGGGGTGTTACCAATATTTAATTTTGACAAAAATTTGTGTGGAAGGGTTTGTAGGCTCCTTCGACATGTGTGCAAAGTTTTGGAGTTCTAGCTCACTTCCTTCACATAGCTACCGTTGACTCCAATGTAAAAATACTTAGAAAATTTTGTGAAAATGTTGTGAAAATTTGACAGAAAGTGTCTAGGAGCACGTTTTTGGCCATTTTGAGTCGTTTGGTGGTGGTCTGTGGTGCACTTTTTTGGTACATTCTAACCCTAACCCTTTTTAAAAAAAAAATTGATAATTTGATTTTTTTTTGATTTTTTTTTGATTTTTTTTGATTATTTTTATGTTTCTTTTTGCTGGGCTTGATCCGACCCTGAATCTGCAGAAATTATGTTTCTAGCCCCTTCCTAGGCCGAGAAAATAACTTAAAACCGATCCAAATTAATTGACGTATGTTTAGGTTATTAAAAATAGAAGGGAGACAGGTAGAGGCTTCAAAACATTTTTGGAGAGTGTTTTAGAGCCCCCTGAGTCAGTCTGCACTGAGTCCGACGTCATTTTGGCCAAAATAGATTTCCCCCATTGACAATGCATGGAGAGGCGGTTATTGCACTTAATTGGTTTGTTGAAGTTTTATTTTTATTTTTTTTGCTGGGCTCGGTCCGACCCTGAATGTGCAGGAATTCTGTTTCTAGCCCCTTCCTAGGCCGAGAAAATAACTTAAAACCAATCCAAATAGAGATTTTTATTTTATTTTTTTTTGGTCTTAATTTGGTCTTAATTTGGTCACCGTTGGTAAGTGACCGTGGTATAAGCGGGAGTTAAGCGGGATAATGCCCTTTGAGGTGTCATTTAGCAGGAATTAATGGACGAAGTGGAGGCGTGAACCGTCCGAAGGACGGTTGCCTCCGCGAAGTCCATTAATTCCTGATAATCGACACCTCAAAGGGCATTATCCCGTTTATACCACGGTCACTGGGAACTTCACACTGGATTTCAAGCAACTCGGATTTAGCTTCCTCCAGACTTAATCAGCAATATTAAAACGACAAAAGGCTTGCAATATTTCAGTTGATGTGTAATGAATCCAGAATGTATGACATTTTCATGTTTTTAGTTGCATTACAGAAAATAAAGTCCTGTATCTATCGTGTTGGGAGTAACGCGTTACAAAAGTGGCTATCTATCCTATCTATTCTATCTATTCTGTCTATCTATCTATCTATCTACCTTACTTACCTGTGCTTACAGGACTGTCTCAGGAAATTAGAATATTGTGATAAAGTCCTTTATTTTCTGTAATGCAACTAAAAACATGAAATTGTCATACATTCTGGATTCATCAAAATCGGACTGACCGGGAGCTCTCCAGTGTGTGTGTGTGGCCTTTTCCTTTTTATTAACTTGGTCATTCATGACTAATTATACAAAACTTAACCACAATTTTTTTTTTAGATGGCCGAAACAAGTGGCTACACGACGGGGGGGATGTCGCAGGACTCCACCCTCATCCTGTCCAGAACTGTAAGTTACACCCTATTGCCACATTTTATGTTACAAGTCTCAATGTAAACTTAGTTCTAAACACATTATATACATATGTACACATACAATGTTTTTTTTTAAAGGAGGAGGCCCCCGCTCCCCAGCTGCGTCCCCAGCTGGCTCCGCAGCCCCCTCCTCAGCCTGCTCCCCCTCAACTACCCCCGGCTGAGGAGGGGGACGAGGAGGGATATTTGGGAGATGATGAGGGGGATGATTGAATTATTTTTTTATGTTTGTTTTTGTATATAGTTGTGTGGTTTCGTTTAAATAATAATAAAATCGTTTTTATTATAAAATTGGTGTGGAAGGTTTTCTCTTAAATAAGGGTTAGTGTTAAGATGGGATAGCCACTCGGGTTAAGGTTAGGGAATAAGGCTAAAGGTTAAGGTAAGGATTTAGATAAGTGGTAGGGATAGCTACTCGGGTTAAGGTTAGGGAATAAGGCTAAAGGTTAAGGTTAGGATTAAGATTAGGTTAAGGGTTAGGGTTAGGGTTAGGGTTAGGGGGTTTTAACCGAAGTGCACCGGGGTGCAGACCGTTTTCGGTGGATATCTTTTGACAGCAAGGTGCTAGAGAAACGGGAGGCAGACGCACCCCCCCCAAAGGGGGGAGCAGCTTTCCAACGGTGCCAAGCCCGAGTCCGTGCGACCTTCACCCGCCGAGATATCCAGTCGGGCATCACATATGCTGCTGTCTGTAGCAGCTTTGCACAGCCAAAACCTAAGTGTCGTCCGTTGAGGTCCCCTCAGCAGCCACCAGATGGCAGAAGCGGCCCCTAACCGTCATCCGTTTATTATTATTTCGTTTATTATTATATTATTTATTTATGCAAGTCAGGATGTAGTCTATGAATGTGAAAGAAAAGTAGGTAAAATGCATCTCAATACAACATATCAAATCTATTATATTCACACACAATAATGATTCCTGTTCCTTCACTTTGTTTTTCCAGTTGGACACACACACACACACACACACACACGCGCGCGCGCGCCGTTTGTTTTTTATTCCGTAGGCATGTCCAAACTATTCCACAAAAGGGCAGAGTGGCCCCCTTTTGTCTCCATCTTAAACATTTACTTGTTTATTCATTCACTCCTTCATTTATTAATTTGTTTGTTTGTTTTTTCTTGTAGCTGCTTATGTGGCTATACATTTGTTCATCCTCATGTCTGGTGATTGCAATCGTCCCATATATCATTACGGAATGTTTGACATGCAGTGCACGTTTTATGCACCACCTTTTCCTGCAGTAGGGTTAGGGTTAGGGTTAGGGTTAGGGTTAGGGTTAGGGTTAGGGTTAGGGTTAGGGTTAGGGTTAGGGTTAGGGTTAGGGTTAGGGTTAGGGTTAGGGTTAGGGTTAGGGTTAGGTTAAGAGCCATCTACCACTTTTGAAAAACGGTTTTTTTGAGCTAGTTCGAGAACTGAGCGGTGCATGGGAATTCGGCGACCACCCTCGGATAGGTCTAGGCCCAGCGGACTTGCTCAAAAAATGTGGCGCCCCTGGCGGTTTTTTTGGGTACTGCAATTTCGATTTTAAAAGTTCAAAGTGAAGCGTTTTTTTTTTTGAGCGGTGCATGGGAATTCGGAATAGTCCCAGATGTTCCCCTTGGGCCCCTCTTCATCCCCTAGAAATTTGGCGCCCCTAGTGGCAACTTTTTTTAACATGGGAAAACAGCTATAATCGACCTCACGGGAGCTGAGGGAGGGTCATGGGAACAAGGTTCCTATGGTTGGTAGGTATTTATGAGGCGGACCTTTGTGCAAAATTTTGGCCACCTGGTGGCTTGTTTTGGTATAGAAAATCGCATTTGAAGTTTTTCACTAAACGCGGGAAAAAGGGGTGTTACCAATATTTAATTTTGACAAAAATTTGTGTGGAAGGGTTTGTAGGCTCCTTCGACATGTGTGGAAAGTTTTGGAGTTCTAGCTCACTTCCTTCACATAGCTACCGTTGACTCCAATGTAAAAATACTTAGAAAATTTTGTGAAAATGTTGTGAAAATTTGACAGAAAGTGTCTAGGAGCACGTTTTTGGCCATTTTGAGTCGTTTGGTGGTGGTCTGTGGTGCACTTTTTTGGTACATTCTAACCCTAACCCTTTTTAAAAAAAAAATTGATAATTGATTTTTTTATTTTTTTTATTGTATGTTTCTTTTTGCTGGGCTTGATCCGACCCTGAATCTGCAGAAATTATGTTTCTAGCCCCTTCCTAGGCCGAGAAAATAACTTAAAACCGATCCAAATTAATTGACGTATGTTTAGGTTATTAAAAATAGAAGGGAGACAGGTAGAGGCTTCAAAACATTTTTGGAGAGTGTTTTAGAGCCCCCTGAGTCAGTCTGCACTGAGTCCGACGTCATTTTGCCCAAAATAGATTTCCCCCATTGACAATGCATGGAGAGGCGGTTATTGCACTTAATTGGTTTGGTGAAGTTTTATTTTTATATTTTTTGCTGGGCTCGGTCCGACCCTGAATCTGCAGGAATTCTGTTTCTAGCCCCTTCCTAGGCCGAGAAAATAACTTAAAACCAATCCAAATAGAGATTTTTAATTTGGTCTTAATTTGGTCACCGTTGGTAAGTGACCGTGGTATAAGCGGGAGTTAAGCGGGATAATGCCCTTTGAGGTGTCATTTAGCAGGAATTAATGGACGAAGTGGAGGCGTGAACCGTCCGAAGGACGGTTGCCTCCGCGAAGTCCATTAATTCCTGATAATCGACACCTCAAAGGGCATTACCCCGTTTATACCACGGTCACTGGGAACTTCACACTGGATTTCAAGCAACTCGGATTTAGCTTCCTCCAGACTTAATCAGCAATATTAAAACGACAAAAGGCTTGCAATATTTCAGTTGATGTGTAATGAATCCAGAATGTATGACATTTTCATGTTTTTAGTTGCATTACAGAAAATAAAGTCCTGTATCTATCGTGTTGGGAGTAACGCGTTACAAAAGTGGCTATCTATCCTATCTATTCTATCTATTCTGTCTATCTATCTATCTATCTACCTTACTTACCTGTGCTTACAGGACTGTCTCAGGAAATTAGAATATTGTGATAAAGTCCTTTATTTTCTGTAATGCAACTAAAAACATGAAATTGTCATACATTCTGGATTCATCAAAATCGGACTGACCGGGAGCTCTCCAGTGTGTGTGTGTGGCCTTTTCCTTTTTATTAACTTGGTCATTCATGACTAATTATACAAAAGTTAACCACTATTTTTTTTTCAGATGGCCGAAACAAGTGGCTACACGACGGGGGGGATGTCGCAGGACTCCACCCTCATCCTGTCCAGAACTGTAAGTTACACCCTATTGCCACATTTTATGTTACAAGTCTCAATGTAAACTTAGTTCTAAATACATTATATACATATGTACACATACAATGTTTTTTTTTTAAAGGAGGAGGCCCCCGCTCCCCAGCTGCGTCCCCAGCTGGCTCCGCAGCCCCCTCCTCAGCCTGCTCCCCCTCAACTACCCCCGGCTGAGGAGGGGGACGAGGAGGGATATTTGGGAGATGATGAGGGGGATGATTGAATTATTTTTCTATGTTTGTTTTTGTCTATAGTTGTGTGGTTTCGTTTAAATAATAATAAAATCGTTTTTATTATAAAATTGGTGTGGAAGGTTTTCTCTTAAATAAGGGTTAGTGTTAAGATGGGATAGCCACTCGGGTTAAGGTTAGGGAATAAGGCTAAAGGTTAAGGTAAGGATTTAGATAAGTGGTAGGGATAGCTACTCGGGTTAAGGTTAGGGAATAAGGCTAAAGGTTAAGGTTAGGATTTAGATCAGTGGTGGGGATAGCCACTCGGGTTAAGGTTAGGGAATAAGGCTAAAGGTTAAGGTTAGGATTAAGATTAGGTTAAGGGTTAGGATTAAGATTAAGATTAAGGGTAGGGTTAGGTTAAGAGCATTTTACCACTTTTGAAAAACGTTTTTTTTGAGCTTTTTTTTCATACCTTCTTTTTTCTGGGCTCGGTCCGACCCTGAATCTGCAAGAATTATGTTTCTAGCCCCTTCCTAGGCCGAGAAAATAACTTAAAACCGATCAAAAATTTTCTTTTCTTTTTTTCTTTTTTTTTTCATACCTTTTTTTTGCTGGGCTTGGTCCGACCCTGAATCTGCAAGAATTATGTTTCTAGCCCCTTCCTAGGCCGAGAAAATAGCTTAAAACCAATTAGGGCTAGGGTTAGGGTAGGTTAAGAGCCATCTACCACTTTTGAAAAACGGTTTTTTTTGGGCTAGTTCGAGAACCGAGTGGATCATGGGAATTCTTTTACCACCCACGGATAGGTCTAGGACCAGCGGACTTGCTCAAAAAATGTGGCGCCCCTGGTGTTTTTTTTGGGTACTGCAATTTCAATTTTTAAGTTTAAAAGTGAAGCGTTTTTCTTTCTTATTGGATCATGGGAATTCTGAATAGTGCCAGTTGTAGCCCTTGGTCCCCTCTACATCCCCTAGAAATTTGGTGCAATTTGGAGCCCCAAGTTTTAACATTGGACGACTTTTAAAATCGACCTCACGGGGGAAGGGGGTGGATCATGGGATCGTGGTTGGGGTTGGGTGGTAGGATTTTATGAGGCCGACCTTTGTGCAAAATTTTGGCCACCTGGTGGCTTGTTTTGGTATAGAAAATCCCATTTTCATTTTTTTTTTTTTTTTTTCTAAGTGTGGAGTCAACAAAATTTGTTAGTGAAAAAATAAGTTCCCACAGAAAGTGTCTAGGTGCACGTTTTAGGCCATTTCGAGTCTTTTTTTTTTTTCTTTTTTTTTTGATAAGAAATTTGAAATTTTCATTTTGTTTTTTCTTTTTTTTCATACCTCCTTTTTTCTGGGCTCGGTCCGACCCTGAATCTGCAAGAATTATGTTTCTAGCCCCTTCCTAGGCCGAGAAAATAACTTAAAACCGATCAAAATTTTTCTTTTTTTTTTTCTTTTTTTTCCTTTTTTTTTCATACCTTTTTTTTGCTGGGCTTGGTCCGACCCTGAATCTGCAAGAATTATGTTTCTAGCCCCTTCCTAGGCCGAGAAAATAGCTTAAAACCAATTAGGGTTAGGGTCAGGGTTAGGGTAGGTTAAGAGCCATCTACCACTTTTGAAAAACGGTTTTTTTGAGCTAGTTCAGGCATACAGAGGGGCGTGGGAATTCGGCGACCACCCTCGGATAGGTCTAGGCCCAGCGGACTTGCTCAAAAAATTTGGTGCCCCTGGTGGTTTTTTTGGGTACTGCAATTTCGATTTTAAAACTTAAAAGTGAAGCGTTTTTTTTTTTACAGAGGGGCGTGGGAATTTGGGATAGTGCCAGTGGTAGCCCTTGGTCCCCTCTTCATCCCCTAGAAATTTGGAGCAATTTGGAGCCACAAGTTTTAACATTGGACGACTTTTAAAATCGACCTCACGGGGGCAGGGGGTTAGGGTTAGGGTTAGGGTTAGGGTTAGGGTTAGGGTTAGGGTTAGGGTTAGGGTTAGGGTTAGGGTTAGGGTTAGGGTTAGGGTTAGGGTTAGGGTTAGGGTTAGGGTTAGGGTAGGGTTAGGGTTAGGGTTAGGTTAAGAGCCATCTACCACTTTTGAAAAACGGTTTTTTTGATCTAGTTCGAGAACTGAGCGGTGCATGGGAATTCGGCGACCACCCTCGGATAGGTCTAGGCCCAGCGGACTTGCTCAAAAAATGTGGCGCCCCTGGCGGTTTTTTTGGGTACTGCAATTTCGATTTTAAAAGTTCAAAGTGAAGCGTTTTTTTTTTTTGAGCGGTGCATGGGAATTCGGAATAGTCCCAGATGTTCCCCTTGGGCCCCTCTTCATCCCCTAGAAATTTGGCGCCCCTAGTGGCAACTTTTTTTAACATGGGAAAACAGCTTTAATCGACCTCACGGGAGCTGAGGGAGGGTCATGGGAACAAGGTTCCTATGGTTGGTAGGTATTTATGAGGCGGACCTTTGTGCAAAATTTTGGCCACCTGGTGACTTGTTTTGGTATAGAAAATCGCATTTGAAGTTTTTCACTAAACGCGGGAAAAAGGGGTGTTACCAATATTTAATTTTGACAAAAATTTGTGTGGAAGGGTTTGTAGGCTCCTTCGACATGTGTGCAAAGTTTTGGAGTTCTAGCTCACTTCCTTCACATAGCTACCGTTGACTCCAATGTAAAAATACTTAGAAAATTTTGTGAAAATGTTGTGAAAATTTGACAGAAAGTGTCTAGGAGCACGTTTTTGGCCATTTTGAGTCGTTTGGTGGTGGTCTGTGGTGCACTTTTTTGGTACATTCTAACCCTAACCCTTTTTAAAAAAAAAATTGATAATTTGATTTTTTTTTGATTTTTTTTTGATTTTTTTTGATTATTTTTATGTTTCTTTTTGCTGGGCTTGATCCGACCCTGAATCTGCAGAAATTATGTTTCTAGCCCCTTCCTAGGCCGAGAAAATAACTTAAAACCGATCCAAATTAATTGACGTATGTTTAGGTTATTAAAAATAGAAGGGAGACAGGTAGAGGCTTCAAAACATTTTTGGAGAGTGTTTTAGAGCCCCCTGAGTCAGTCTGCACTGAGTCCGACGTCATTTTGGCCAAAATAGATTTCCCCCATTGACAATGCATGGAGAGGCGGTTATTGCACTTAATTGGTTT
This sequence comes from Gadus morhua, assembly GCF_902167405.1. Lineage (NCBI taxonomy): Eukaryota > Metazoa > Chordata > Actinopteri > Gadiformes > Gadidae > Gadus > Gadus morhua. The sequence continues at coordinate 1,327,997 of NC_044053.1, forward strand.
GTTGAAGTTTTATTTTTATTTTTTTTGCTGGGCTCGGTCCGACCCTGAATGTGCAGGAATTCTGTTTCTAGCCCCTTCCTAGGCCGAGAAAATAACTTAAAACCAATCCAAATAGAGATTTTTATTTTATTTTTTTTTGGTCTTAATTTGGTCTTAATTTGGTCACCGTTGGTAAGTGACCGTGGTATAAGCGGGAGTTAAGCGGGATAATGCCCTTTGAGGTGTCATTTAGCAGGAATTAATGGACGAAGTGGAGGCGTGAACCGTCCGAAGGACGGTTGCCTCCGCGAAGTCCATTAATTCCTGATAATCGACACCTCAAAGGGCATTATCCCGTTTATACCACGGTCACTGGGAACTTCACACTGGATTTCAAGCAACTCGGATTTAGCTTCCTCCAGACTTAATCAGCAATATTAAAACGACAAAAGGCTTGCAATATTTCAGTTGATGTGTAATGAATCCAGAATGTATGACATTTTCATGTTTTTAGTTGCATTACAGAAAATAAAGTCCTGTATCTATCGTGTTGGGAGTAACGCGTTACAAAAGTGGCTATCTATCCTATCTATTCTATCTATTCTGTCTATCTATCTATCTATCTACCTTACTTACCTGTGCTTACAGGACTGTCTCAGGAAATTAGAATATTGTGATAAAGTCCTTTATTTTCTGTAATGCAACTAAAAACATGAAATTGTCATACATTCTGGATTCATCAAAATCGGACTGACCGGGAGCTCTCCAGTGTGTGTGTGTGGCCTTTTCCTTTTTATTAACTTGGTCATTCATGACTAATTATACAAAAGTTAACCACAATTTTTTTTTTAGATGGCCGAAACAAGTGGCTACACGACGGGGGGGATGTCGCAGGACTCCACCCTCATCCTGTCCAGAACTGTAAGTTACACCCTATTGCCACATTTTATGTTACAAGTCTCAATGTAAACTTAGTTCTAAACACATTATATACATATGTACACATACAATGTTTTTTTTTAAAGGAGGAGGCCCCCGCTCCCCAGCTGCGTCCCCAGCTGGCTCCGCAGCCCCCTCCTCAGCCTGCTCCCCCTCAACTACCCCCGGCTGAGGAGGGGGACGAGGAGGGATATTTGGGAGATGATGAGGGGGATGATTGAATTATTTTTTTATGTTTGTTTTTGTATATAGTTGTGTGGTTTCGTTTAAATAATAATAAAATCGTTTTTATTATAAAATTGGTGTGGAAGGTTTTCTCTTAAATAAGGGTTAGTGTTAAGATGGGATAGCCACTCGGGTTAAGGTTAGGGAATAAGGCTAAAGGTTAAGGTAAGGATTTAGATAAGTGGTAGGGATAGCTACTCGGGTTAAGGTTAGGGAATAAGGCTAAAGGTTAAGGTTAGGATTAAGATTAGGTTAAGGGTTAGGGTTAGGGTTAGGGTTAGGGGGTTTTAACCGAAGTGCACCGGGGTGCAGACCGTTTTCGGTGGATATCTTTTGACAGCAAGGTGCTAGAGAAACGGGAGGCAGACGCACCCCCCCCAAAGGGGGGAGCAGCTTTCCAACGGTGCCAAGCCCGAGTCCGTGCGACCTTCACCCGCCGAGATATCCAGTCGGGCATCACATATGCTGCTGTCTGTAGCAGCTTTGCACAGCCAAAACCTAAGTGTCGTCCGTTGAGGTCCCCTCAGCAGCCACCAGATGGCAGAAGCGGCCCCTAACCGTCATCCGTTTATTATTATTTCGTTTATTATTATATTATTTATTTATGCAAGTCAGGATGTAGTCTATGAATGTGAAAGAAAAGTAGGTAAAATGCATCTCAATACAACATATCAAATCTATTATATTCACACACAATAATGATTCCTGTTCCTTCACTTTGTTTTTCCAGTTGGACACACACACACACACACACACACGCGCGCGCGCGCCGTTTGTTTTTTATTCCGTAGGCATGTCCAAACTATTCCACAAAAGGGCAGAGTGGCCCCCTTTTGTCTCCATCTTAAACATTTACTTGTTTATTCATTCACTCCTTCATTTATTAATTTGTTTGTTTGTTTTTTCTTGTAGCTGCTTATGTGGCTATACATTTGTTCATCCTCATGTCTGGTGATTGCAATCGTCCCATATATCATTACGGAATGTTTGACATGCAGTGCACGTTTTATGCACCACCTTTTCCTGCAGTAGCTCAACGTCATGCGTCATAATATATTAATTTACTGATGATTGGTCTACATAATAACAGATTTGAGGGAAAATTAAGCATTTTCAGATAATGTAGGAAATGACATCGCAATAAGCAAATATACCAATATATTAGGGTTAGGGTTAGGGTTAGGATAGGGGGTTTTAACCGAAGTGCACCGGGGTGCAGACCGTTTTCGGTGGATATCTTTTGACAGCAAGGTGCTAGAGAAACGGGAGGCAGACGCACCCCCCCCAAAGGGGGGAGCAGGGTTAGGGTTAGGGTTAGGGTTAGGGTTAGGGTTAGGGTTAGGGTTAGGGTTAGGGTTAGGGTTAGGTTAAGAGCCATCTACCACTTTTGAAAAACGGTTTTTTTGGGCTAGTTCGAGAACCGAGTGGATCATGGGAATTCTTTTACCACCCACGGATAGGTCTAGGCCCAGCGGACTTGCTCAAAAAATGTGGCGCCCCTGGTGTTTTTTTTGGGTACTGCAATTTCAATTTTTAAGTTTAAAAGTGAAGCGTTTTTTTTTTTTATTGGATCATGGGAATTCTGAATAGTGCCAGTTGTAGCCCTTGGTCCCCTCTACATCCCCTAGAAATTTGGTGCAATTTGGAGCCCCAAGTTTTAACATTGGACGACTTTTAAAATCGACCTCACGGGGGAAGGGGGTGGATCATGGGATCGTGGTTGGGGTTGGGTGGTAGGATTTTATGAGGCCGACCTTTGTGCAAAATTTTGGCCACCTGGTGGCTTGTTTTGGTATAGAAAATCCCATTTTCATTTTTTTTTTTTTTTTTTTCTAAGTGTGGAGTCAACAAAATTTGTTAGTGAAAAAATAAGTTCCCACAGAAAGTGTCTAGGAGCACGTTTTAGGCCATTTCGAGTCTTTTTTTTTTTTCTTTTTTTTTTGATAAGAAATTTGAAATTTTCATTTTTATTTTTATTTTTTTTCATACCTTCTTTTTTCTGGGCTCGGTCCGACCCTGAATCTGCAAGAATTATGTTTCTAGCCCCTTCCTAGGCCGAGAAAATAACTTAAAACCGATCAAAATTGTTTTTTTTTTTTTTCTTTTTTTTCTTTTTTTTTTCATACCTTTTTTTTGCTGGGCTTGGTCCGACCCTGAATCTGCAAGAATTATGTTTCTAGCCCCTTCCTAGGCCGAGAAAATAGCTTAAAACCAATTAGGGTTAGGGTCAGGGTTAGGGTAGGTTAAGAGCCATCTACCACTTTTGAAAAACGGTTTTTCTTGAGCTAGTTCGAGAACTGAGCGGTGCATGGGAATTCGGCGACCACCCTCGGATAGGTCTAGGCCCAGCGGACTTGCTCAAAAAATGTGGCGCCCCTGGCGGTTTTTTTGGGTACTGCAATTTCGATTTTAAAAGTTCAAAGTGAAGCGTTTTTTTTTTTTGAGCGGTGCATGGGAATTCGGAATAGTGTCAGTGGTAGCCCTTGGTCCCCTCTTCATCCCCTAGAAATTTGGAGCAATTTGGAGCCACAAGTTTTAACATTGGACGACTTTTAAAATCGACCTCACGGGAGAAGGGGGAGGTGCATGGGATCATGGTTGGGGTTGGTCGGTAGGATTTTATGAGCCCGACCTTTGTGCAAAATTTTGGCCACCTGGTCGCTTGTTTTGGTATAGAAAATCCCATTTTCATTTTTTTTTTTTTTTTTCCAAGTGTGGAGTCAACAAAATTTGTTAGTGAAAAAATAAGTTCCCACAGAAAGTGTCTAGGAGCACGTTTTAGGCCATTTCGAGTCTTTTTTTTTTTTTTTTTTTTTTTGATAAGAAATTTGAAATTTTCATTTTTTTTTTTTCTTTTTTTTCATACCTTCTTTTTTCTGGGCTCGGTCCGACCCTGAATCTGCAAGAATTATGTTTCTAGGCCCTTCCTAGGCCGAGAAAATAACTTAAAACCGATCCAAATTAATTGACGTATGTTTAGGTTATTAAAAATAGAAGGGAGACAGGTAGAGGCTTCAAAACATTTTTGGAGAGTGTTTTAGAGCCCCCTGAGTCAGTCTGCACTGAGTCCGACGTCATTTTGCCCAAAATAGATTTCCCCCATTGACAATGCATGGAGAGTCGGTTATTGCACTTACTTGGGTTATTGCACTTACTTGGTTTGGTGAAGTTGTCTGGTAGTCTATCGGGTAGTCTGTGTTGGCTCCAAGTTTTAACATGCATGCAAAAATAGATGAAAATTAGTGTTCAAAGTGTGCATGTTACAGTAAAAGACTGCTCTCTAAGCATTCACTGGGTCAAACTGTTTGGGTCAGGTTTTTATTTATTTATTTTTTTTATGTGTTTTTTTTTATGTTCTTCTTTGCTGGGCTCGGTCCGACCCTGAATCTGCAGGAATTATGTTTCTAGCCCCTTCCTAGGCCGAGAAAATAACTTTTAACCAATCCAAATAGAGATTTTTATTTTATTTTTTTTTGGTCTTAATTTGGTCTTAATTTGGTCACCGTTGGTAAGTGACCGTGGTATAAGCGGGAGTTAAGCGGGATAATGCCCTTTGAGGTGTCATTTAGCAGGAATTAATGGACGAAGTGGAGGCGTGAACCGTCCGAAGGACGGTTGCCTCCGCGAAGTCCATTAATTCCTGATAATCGACACCTCAAAGGGCATTATCCCGTTTATACCACGGTCACTGGGAACTTCACACTGGATTTCAAGCAACTCGGATTTAGCTTCCTCCAGACTTAATCAGCAATATTAAAACGACAAAAGGCTTGCAATATTTCAGTTGATGTGTAATGAATCCAGAATGTATGACATTTTCATGTTTTTAGTTGCATTACAGAAAATAAAGTCCTGTATCTATCGTGTTGGGAGTAACGCGTTACAAAAGTGGCTATCTATCCTATCTATTCTATCTATTCTGTCTATCTATCTATCTATCTACCTTACTTACCTGTGCTTACAGGACTGTCTCAGGAAATTAGAATATTGTGATAAAGTCCTTTATTTTCTGTAATGCAACTAAAAACATGAAATTGTCATACATTCTGGATTCATCAAAATCGGACTGACCGGGAGCTCTCCAGTGTGTGTGTGTGGCCTTTTCCTTTTTATTAACTTGGTCATTCATGACTAATTATACAAAAGTTAAGCACTATTTTTTTTTCAGATGGCCGAAACAAGTGGCTACACGACGGGGGGGATGTCGCAGGACTCCACCCTCATCCTGTCCAGAACTGTAAGTTACACCCTATTGCCACATTTTATGTTACAAGTCTCAATGTAAACTTAGTTCTAAACACATTATATACATATGTACACATACAATGTTTTTTTTTAAAGGAGGAGGCCCCCGCTCCCCAGCTGCGTCCCCAGCTGGCTCCGCAGCCCCCTCCTCAGCCTGCTCCCCCTCAACTACCCCCGGCTGAGGAGGGGGACGAGGAGGGATATTTGGGAGATGATGAGGGGGATGATTGAATTATTTTTTTATGTTTGTTTTTGTATATAGTTGTGTGGTTTCGTTTAAATAATAATAAAATCGTTTTTATTATAAAATTGGTGTGGAAGGTTTTCTCTTAAATAAGGGTTAGTGTTAAGATGGGATAGCCACTCGGGTTAAGGTTAGGGAATAAGGCTAAAGGTTAAGGTAAGGATTTAGATAAGTGGTAGGGATAGCTACTCGGGTTAAGGTTAGGGAATAAGGCTAAAGGTTAAGGTTAGGATTAAGATTAGGTTAAGGGTTAGGATTAAGATTAAGATTAAGGGTAGGGTTAGGTTAAGAGCATTTTACCACTTTTGAAAAACGTTTTTTTTTAGCTTTTTTTTCATACCTTCTTTTTTCTGGGCTCGGTCCGACCCTGAATCTGCAAGAATTATGTTTCTAGCCCCTTCCTAGGCCGAGAAAATAACTTAAAACCGATCAAAAATTTTCTTTTCTTTTTTTCTTTTTTTTTTCATACCTTTTTTTTTGCTGGGCTTGGTCCGACCCTGAATCTGCAAGAATTATGTTTCTAGCCCCTTCCTAGGCCGAGAAAATAGCTTAAAACCAATTAGGGCTAGGGTTAGGGTAGGTTAAGAGCCATCTACCACTTTTGAAAAACGGTTTTTTTTGGGCTAGTTCGAGAACCGAGTGGATCATGGGAATTCTTTTACCACCCACGGATAGGTCTAGGCCCAGCGGACTTGCTCAAAAAATGTGGCGCCCCTGGTGTTTTTTTTGGGTACTGCAATTTCAATTTTTAAGTTTAAAAGTGAAGCGTTTTTTTTTTTTATTGGATCATGGGAATTCTGAATAGTGCCAGTTGTAGCCCTTGGTCCCCTCTACATCCCCTAGAAATTTGGTGCAATTTGGAGCCCCAAGTTTTAACATTGGACGACTTTTAAAATCGACCTCACGGGGGAAGGGGGTGGATCATGGGATCGTGGTTGGGGTTGGGTGGTAGGATTTTATGAGGCCGACCTTTGTGCAAAATTTTGGCCACCTGGTGGCTTGTTTTGGTATAGAAAATCCCATTTTCATTTTTTTTTTTTTTTTTTCTAAGTGTGGAGTCAACAAAATTTGTTAGTGAAAAAATAAGTTCCCACAGAAAGTGTCTAGGAGCACGTTTTAGGCCATTTCGAGTCTTTTTTTTTTTTCTTTTTTTTTTGATAAGAAATTTGAAATTTTCATTTTTATTTTTATTTTTTTTCATACCTTCTTTTTTCTGGGCTCGGTCCGACCCTGAATCTGCAAGAATTATGTTTCTAGCCCCTTCCTAGGCCGAGAAAATAACTTAAAACCGATCAAAATTGTTCTTTTTTTTTTTCTTTTTTTTCTTTTTTTTTTCATACCTTTTTTTTGCTGGGCTTGGTCCGACCCTGAATCTGCAAGAATTATGTTTCTAGCCCCTTCCTAGGCCGAGAAAATAGCTTAAAACCAATTAGGGTTAGGGTCAGGGTTAGGGTAGGTTAAGAGCCATCTACCACTTTTGAAAAACGGTTTTTCTTGAGCTAGTTCGAGAACTGAGCGGTGCATGGGAATTCGGCGACCACCCTCGGATAGGTCTAGGCCCAGCGGACTTGCTCAAAAAATGTGGCGCCCCTGGCGGTTTTTTTGGGTACTGCAATTTCGATTTTAAAAGTTCAAAGTGAAGCGTTTTTTTTTTTGAGCGGTGCATGGGAATTCGGAATAGTGTCAGTGGTAGCCCTTGGTCCCCTCTTCATCCCCTAGAAATTTGGAGCAATTTGGAGCCACAAGTTTTAACATTGGACGACTTTTAAAATCGACCTCACGGGAGAAGGGGGAGGTGCATGGGATCATGGTTGGGGTTGGTCGGTAGGATTTTATGAGCCCGACCTTTGTGCAAAATTTTGGCCACCTGGTCGCTTGTTTTGGTATAGAAAATCCCATTTTCATTTTTTTTTTTTTTTTTTTCCAAGTGTGGAGTCAACAAAATTTGTTAGTGAAAAAATAAGTTCCCACAGAAAGTGTCTAGGAGCACGTTTTAGGCCATTTCGAGTCTTTTTTTTTTTTTTTTTTTTTTTGATAAAAAATTTGAATTTTTCTTTTTTTTTTTTTTTTTTTTTTCATACCTTCTTTTTTCTGGGCTCGGTCCGACCCTGAATCTGCAAGAATTATGTTTCTAGGCCCTTCCTAGGCCGAGAAAATCACTTAAAACCGATCCAAATTAATTGACGTATGTTTAGGTTATTAAAAATAGAAGGGAGACAGGTAGAGGCTTCAAAACATTTTTGGAGAGTGTTTTAGAGCCCCCTGAGTCAGTCTGCACTGAGTCCGACGTCATTTTGCCCAAAATAGATTTCCCCCATTGACAATGCATGGAGAGTCGGTTATTGCACTTACTTGGGTTATTGCACTTACTTGGTTTGGTGAAGTTGTCTGGTAGTCTATCGGGTAGTCTGTGTTGGCTCCAAGTTTTAACATGCATGCAAAAATAGATGAAAATTAGTGTTCAAAGTGTGCATGTTACAGTAAAAGACTGCTCTCTAAGCATTCACTGGGTCAAACTGTTTGGGTCAGGTTTTTATTTATTTATTTTTTTTATGTGTTTTTTTTTATGTTCTTCTTTGCTGGGCTCGGTCCGACCCTGAATCTGCAGGAATTATGTTTCTAGCCCCTTCCTAGGCCGAGAAAATAACTTAAAACCAATCCAAATAGAGATTTTTATTTTATTTTTTTTTGGTCTTAATTTGGTCTTAATTTGGTCACCGTTGGTAAGTGACCGTGGTATAAGCGGGAGTTAAGCGGGATAATGCCCTTTGAGGTGTCATTTAGCAGGAATTAATGGACGAAGTGGAGGCGTGAACCGTCCGAAGGACGGTTGCCTCCGCGAAGTCCATTAATTCCTGATAATCGACACCTCAAAGGGCATTATCCCGTTTATACCACGGTCACTGGGAACTTCACACTGGATTTCAAGCAACTCGGATTTAGCTTCCTCCAGACTTAATCAGCAATATTAAAACGACAAAAGGCTTGCAATATTTCAGTTGATGTGTAATGAATCCAGAATGTATGACATTTTCATGTTTTTAGTTGCATTACAGAAAATAAAGTCCTGTATCTATCGTGTTGGGAGTAACGCGTTACAAAAGTGGCTATCTATCCTATCTATTCTATCTATTCTGTCTATCTATCTATCTATCTACCTTACTTACCTGTGCTTACAGGACTGTCTCAGGAAATTAGAATATTGTGATAAAGTCCTTTATTTTCTGTAATGCAACTAAAAACATGAAATTGTCATACATTCTGGATTCATCAAAATCGGACTGACCGGGAGCTCTCCAGTGTGTGTGTGTGGCCTTTTCCTTTTTATTAACTTGGTCATTCATGACTAATTATACAAAACTTAACCACTATTTTTTTTTCAGATGGCCGAAACAAGTGGCTACACGACGGGGGGGATGTCGCAGGACTCCACCCTCATCCTGTCCAGAACTGTAAGTTACACCCTATTGCCACATTTTATGTTACAAGTCTCAATGTAAACTTAGTTCTAAACACATTATATACATATGTACACATACAATGTTTTTTTTTAAAGGAGGAGGCCCCCGCTCCCCAGCTGCGTCCCCAGCTGGCTCCGCAGCCCCCTCCTCAGCCTGCTCCCCCTCAACTACCCCCGGCTGAGGAGGGGGACGAGGAGGGATATTTGGGAGATGATGAGGGGGATGATTGAATTATTTTTTTATGTTTGTTTTTGTATATAGTTGTGTGGTTTCGTTTAAATAATAATAAAATCGTTTTTATTATAAAATTGGTGTGGAAGGTTTTCTCTTAAATAAGGGTTAGTGTTAAGATGGGATAGCCACTCGGGTTAAGGTTAGGGAATAAGGCTAAAGGTTAAGGTAAGGATTTAGATAAGTGGTAGGGATAGCTACTCGGGTTAAGGTTAGGGAATAAGGCTAAAGGTTAAGGTTAGGATTAAGATTAGGGTTAGGGTTAGGGTTAGGGTTAGGGTTAGGGTTAGGGTTAGGGTTAGGGTTAGGGTTAGGGTTAGGTTAAGAGCCATCTACCACTTTTGAAAAACGGTTTTTTTGAGCTAGTTCGAGAACTGAGCGGTGCATGGGAATTCGGCGACCACCCTCGGATAGGTCTAGGCCCAGCGGACTTGCTCAAAAAATGTGGCGCCCCTGGCGGTTTTTTTGGGTACTGCAATTTCGATTTTAAAAGTTCAAAGTGAAGCGTTTTTTAGGGTTAGGGTTAGGGTTAGGGTTAGGGTTAGGGTTAGGGTTAGGGTTAGGGTTAGGGTTAGGGTTAGGGTTAGGGTTAGGGTTAGGGTTAGGGTTAGGGTTAGGGTTAGGGTTAGGGTTAGGGTTAGGGTTAGGGTTAGGGTTAGGGTTAGGGTTAGGGTTAGGGTTAGGGTTAGGGTTAGGGTTAGGGTTAGGGTTAGGGTTAGGGTTAGGGTTAGGGTTAGGGTTAGGGTTAGGGTTAGGGTTAGGGTTAGGGTTAGGGTTAGGGTTAGGGTTAGGGTTAGGGTTAGGGTTAGGGTTAGGGTTAGGGTTAGGGTTAGGGTTAGGGTTAGGGTTAGGGTTAGGGTTAGGGTTAGGGTTAGGGTTAGGGTTAGGGTTAGGGTTAGGGTTAGGGTTAGGGTTAGGGTTAGGGTTAGGGTTAGGGTTAGGGTTAGGGTTAGGGTTAGGGATAGGGTTAGGGTTAGGGTTAGGGTTAGGGTTAGGGTTAGGGTTAGGGTTAGGGTTAGGGTTAGGGTTAGGGTTAGGGATAGGGTTAGGGTTAGGGTTAGGGTTAGGGTTAGGGTTAGGGTTAGGGTTAGGGTTAGGGTTAGGGTTAGGGTTAGGGTTAGGGTTAGGGTTAGGGTTAGGGTTAGGGTTAGGGTTAGGGTTAGGGTTAGGGTTAGGGTTAGGGTTAGGGTTAGGGTTAGGGTTAGGGTTAGGGTTAGGGTTAGGGTTAGGGTTAGGGTTAGGGTTAGGGTTAGGGTTAGGGTTAGGGTTAGGGTTAGGGTTAGGGTTAGGGTTAGGGTTAGGGTTAGGGTTAGGGTTAGGGTTAGGGTTAGGGTTAGGGTTAGGGTTAGGGTTAGGGTTAGGGTTAGGGTTAGGGTTAGGGTTAGGGTTAGGGTTAGGGTTAGGGTTAGGGTTAGGGTTAGGGTTAGGGTTAGGGTTAGGGTTAGGGTTAGGGTTAGGGTTAGGGTTAGGGTTAGGGTTAGGGTTAGGGTTAGGGTTAGGGTTAGGGTTAGGGTTAGGGTTAGGGTTAGGGTTAGGGTTAGGGTTAGGGTTAGGGTTAGGGTTAGGGTTAGGGTTAGGGTTAGGGTTAGGGTTAGGGTTAGGGTTAGGGTTAGGGTTAGGGTTAGGGTTAGGGTTAGGGTTAGGGTTAGGGTTAGGGTTAGGGTTAGGGTTAGGGTTAGGGTTAGGGTTAGGGTTAGGGTTAGGGTTAGGGTTAGGGTTAGGGTTAGGGTTAGGGTTAGGGTTAGGGTTAGGGTTAGGGTTAGGGTTAGGGTTAGGGTTAGGGTTAGGGTTAGGGTTAGGGTTAGGGTTAGGGTTAGGGTTAGGGTTAGGGTTAGGGTTAGGGTTAGGGTTAGGGTTAGGGTTAGGGTTAGGGTTAGGGTTAGGGTTAGGGTTAGGGTTAGGGTTAGGGTTAGGGTTAGGGTTAGGGTTAGGGTTAGGGTTAGGGTTAGGGTTAGGGTTAGGGTTAGGGTTAGGGTTAGGGTTAGGGTTAGGGTTAGGGTTAGGGTTAGGGTTAGGGTTAGGGTTAGGGTTAGTGTTAGGGTTAGGGTTAGGGTTAGGGTTAGGGTTAGGGTTAGGGTTAGGGTTAGGGTTAGGGTTAGGGTTAGGGTTAGGGTTAGGGTTAGGGTTAGGGTTAGGGTTAGGGTTAGGGTTAGGGTTAGGGTTAGGGTTAGGGTTAGGGTTAGGGTTAGGGTTAGGGTTAGGGTTAGGGTTAGGGTTAGGGTTAGGGTTAGGGTTAGGGTTAGGGTTAGGGTTAGGGTTAGGGTTAGGGTTAGGGTTAGGGTTAGGGTTAGGGTTAGGGTTAGGGTTAGGGTTAGGGTTAGGGTTAGGGTTAGGGTTAGGGTTAGGGTTAGGGTTAGGGTTAGGGTTAGGGTTAGGGTTAGGGTTAGGGTTAGGGTTAGGGTTAGGGTTAGGGTTAGGGTTAGGGTTAGGGTTAGGGTTAGGGTTAGGGTTCGGGTTAGGGTTAGGGTTAGGGTTAGGGTTAGGGTTAGGGTTAGGGTTAGGGTTAGGGTTAGGGTTAGGGTTAGGGTTAGGGTTAGGGTTAGGGTTAGGGTTAGGGTTAGGGTTAGGGTTAGGGTTAGGGTTAGGGTTAGGGTTAGGGTTAGGGTTAGGGTTAGGGTTAGGGTTAGGGTTAGGGTTAGGGTTAGGGTTAGGGTTAGGGTTAGGGTTAGGGTTAGGGTTAGGGTTAGGGTTAGGGTTAGGG